>NC_138077.1:151249620-151264620 GCF_964212035.1 Myotis nattereri | reverse complement strand
GGCATTTCAAGCTGCTGTACATATAAACACATACAGATTTTTATGTAATGAAATGAACCTACAGGGTAGAGTTGAGAACAATGAATGGGTCGCATAAATATGTAGCGATCCCCGTTTCCATTTGGAGGCAGCGACATTTGTAGTTAGTTATACTTGGTAGCTCAAAGGAAAATGAGCTAGGAATAAAATGTTTTTCCCACCCCTTCCAATAGAAAAGCTTAGTTTCCCCCAAAATTCTCTTTTTAACATTTTTTGCTGGTTTTATACCATTTCTTTCCTGCCTTAGCAAAGTATTAGACATGATGGTTACAGCTCACCAGCGTGCATGGTGAGAACTGAAGGATGTGGAGACACGACGGGAAATGCAGCCAAACTGGGGAGCGCTGAGGATGCAGGCGGTGGCTGTGTTACTAGGGACCAAGTGCAGAGGACGTGTCAGAAATATGAGCGGGGTCTCAGTACCGTCTTCCGGAGGATAAGGCGATATAAATTTAGAGTTGTTAGGGAGGAAACAGAGCCGCACTGAAAGAAAAAATCTGGTTTTACGTGTTAACAAAATTGCATGGATTGTGCCTTTCATCTAAGTGTTGCGTTCTTTTTTTTTTATAACTTTTCTCGGGTGGTGGTGAGAGGTAGGGAGTTCATTTTGGAATACAAAATATACTAGGCAGTGAATAAGAACCTACCAGTGTATATTTTCTTAATGTTGGAAGCCAAAAGAGACAGGTGTCCTTCAAAAATTAATAGCTCTTAAAAGGCATAAGGAAATATAACTTAAGGATATGTTCTTGTCAGATGTTGGTGAGAAGCTGTGTTTTAGGGGGAGGGGGGGTGATGTTAATTAAGAACATTTCCCTGTTGGTATAAATGTCTCACATTTTTGCCCTTGGTGCTCAGCTCACCATGAACACAGTCAATTCACAAGGTAGTTTTTGTAAATAAAGGTTTGGGGCAAGCTGAACGTGGTCCAGAGAGATATTAATGAGCGGGCAAGGGGGAAGAGGTAATGAAAACACTTCCTGGTGGCAGGCACATAAGCTGCTTCTGGATCTGGAGAATGCTTTAAAATCGTTTTCCCCAAAGCCCTCAGTGTTTCTTTTCTGGGGGAGCTGAGTGGGGAGAGATGACAAGTAGCTCCATTTTATTTTCTTTCTCGTTCTCCATATTTTTGGTAGGGAAAATTGGACATTAATTTTGGCTGGTTTCCTTCTATTTGTAGAACTAATTATCTTTTTTGTGCATGATGCATAGTAAATAGACACAAGCATCCTCTGCCTTCAAGGTAATGAGTTGATTGTTTGTACATTTCTTCTTTAAAGGCAGCTAATTGTATGGAAAGTACAATTTAGTCCCTTTAAACTTTTATTCCCCTGAAATTTGTTCCCATTGTCTGGGGTGTGCAGTTTAGTTCTTGTTCTGCATCATTGGCTTTTGTATATTCTGAGAAAAAAACAATAACATTCAGCTTTTAAATCATACCATCTCTTGACTAAAGTCTCAGACCACTGGTGCCCAAGGATCCTACAACGTGAAAGCCTATATTCAAAGGCGGCTCGGCTCTCTTTAGGAGAACATTGCCTTCTAGAGAATAATGTACATACAATCAGAAGTTGTGGCTAATTTTTTTTTAAAATAAATTTTTGCCTGCTCTGGAATTTTTTCTTCCTCTCAAGAGTGATGGTTGCACCTAGAATTCCCTGCTTTTCAGTAGCATAAGAGATCATCACACTGCTTTAGTTGGAGGGAAATGTAGCTCGCGTCCTAGTTTACATATCACTGCGCAGTTCCCTTGCAGTCGCATAATTGGTGTAGTGTGTGTGTCCATCGTAGAGGGCATTTGATGCTCATTTATTAAATATGCTCGCTGGCTGCTGCCGCATCTTTGTTCTGGACAGACAAATTACCTTGCTCACACTGAGCTTCCACTCTGGGGAATTAAGCCTCCACCACTTTAATTAGCTTGGAAGTGGGGGGTTGCAGCTCCTAATAGACTTCAGGCTTTTAGTAAGTTAGGGAAAGGGTGAAACGAGAACTTCCTGGAAGCTCAAAATGTCATTTAAAAACCATAAAAATCTAATATATATTATTTCATTTTGGTAATTGCAAACAGATTGTATTTGACGACTGTGTGGATTACCATTTCTAACTTAGACTTTAAAATTAGACTTGCATTGAACTGCATTCTTTAACTGATCATGAATCATTAACACATTACATGTGTTTGATTTATATATTCAGAATATTTTACGTAGTATCAAGTGGCAACAGATAGGAAATACTAGATGTAAAGTATCTGTTTATATGTACATGTGTGTGTGTACAGGTAGACACATAAACACATGCACAAACATACTCATGCAGGTAACATACCTATATGTCAAGAAGGACATAGGTGAGTAGGTGACATGTGGGAATATCAGAATAGTCATAATACCTGCCAATACTTGCGTAGGTTTTATTAAGCGCCAGGCACTGTTGAAAATGCTCCACATATGTATTATGTAATCCTATGACAGCCATGTTATCCCCACTTTAAAGACAAGGAAACTGAGGCACAGACAGGTTGAGTAACTTGCCAAAGGTTATACAGTTGAACATATTAACCCAAAACTTCCTGGGGAGGGACATGGCTCTGAGTGTGCCTTTGAGATATGACTAGTAGGCAAGATGTTATAATTCATTCCTTTCAGAAAGAAACTTGCTTTTCGCAGAGTTAAGCAATTCATTGTAGAACTTTACACCAGAAACTTTCCGAAAGTCCATTTATTGTCTCATTTTCTCTGCTAGTAAAACTGCAGAAAATGTTATGCTTTAGTTCTTCACTGTTGGAGTAAGTAGTGCAGAAAGCCTCCATCAAGTCACAGTTGGAAAGTAATCTAATAAAAGAAGATTAGTGAATGTAGAGAAGACAAAAGCAGCCATGTTTGAGTTTAATATCTCTCAAATTTAGCTAAGATGCCCGTTTTTATTTCTTGCAGGTCTGCTGAAAGGTCAGAGTAATGCAGAATGCGTGCCTTCATCTCAGATTTTGTTCATCACAGGTGGATCCCATGTGTCTTCAGTAGACAAGTCACCTTTGTAGCTAGCACCAGTGCCAGCTCCATGCCATTGCACCTTCTTTAGTCTTGATTGCCCTTCCTGCATTTATTGGTGTATTAAAATGACTGAATATGAACATTAAGGACTCCATGAACCTGGGCTAATGGGAGACTGTAGAGAAAATGAAAAAAGATCCACCAGAGGACATCTTGGGGGGGGTGGGGGAGGGAGCTGGGGAGGAGGGAAATGACTAATGAAGCTAATTAAAAGAAGCATTCAAATCTGCTTTCTACCCTCATTAACAATTAGCAGGGCACTGGCCAGAGTTTGTACCCTGTGTTTTACCTTAACAACATTCTATTTGCTCTTTGTATATTTAAGTGTTGTAAGGAAATGTGTTTCAATCAAAACTGAACATGAGATAAAGGAAAGAGATGTGGCTTTTGTGATATTCTATCACAAACACTTTTATTGTATCTCTGTAAAATACAATGTATGTATGCATGTAAGTGTTTTCGTCCTAATGTTGCTACTCCCATGGCGAAGAAAAAGAACAAAAAATGGAAAAAAAAATTGGAAAAAAAAAACAGGCTCATAGCAGCTACTGTGTAGAAATTTCCCCCTACTTCTAATTTGCTGAATGAAGAAAAAAAAAAATCTTTTATTTGTGATATTTTCAGAGACATTTGCTCTAGTATGGTGTATTTAAATAATAAAAACTTAAAAGAAAAAATATTCGATGGAGTTTGGGCTTAAACACTGCTTTTTCTCTTCTGTACTTTGGGAAAAGGTAGGGTTGTTTTGTTTTTTTTTTATTTGATACCAAGTTCACTTTAAATTTTAGGAGTTGTGAGAGGTGGTATGTATATTTATTTAGCTCTGGACCAATAAGGTATTCTTCAAATTACTTAACCATGCCGTTTTTGGCAGGGGTACAAAGCAATGTTTCTGACGGAGTCCTTCTTATAAGTTCAGAATATTCTGTTAACAGCACTTCATTACACTTCTCCAATATCACAGTGAATCTTTTGTGTTTATATATAAATATTTGTTTGATTCTTCAGCTATTTTCGCTTATTCTTTTTTTTTTTCTCTCTCAGTAGGAAAGCCTTGGGTATTGATGAAAAACACGTTAGAGAATGTGGCATAACTATCTTGTTCTCTTAGCAAGTTTATAGCTTTGGCGGAAACAGCATGCCAAACCATCATACCTGTACATATTCTGAGGTTCCATTAGTTCTTAGGGACCCCGTGCTCTTTACAGTTATGTTCAATGGGTGAAGCAGCCGTTTCCTGGTGTGCTTTTAGACTCCTGTGGTCTGCTGTGTGCTTTTGTTTATTTTGTTTTGCTCTTACGCTCTATAGGCTCTGCCTTTCCATATGTTTGGAGGCGGGTTTGGAATTCATTTAAAAGAAGTCTTGAGATGTTCAGTTGCTAGTTCTAGGCGCTAGATTATCCCCCAACAACGGCTTCTGCAGTGCCTGCAGAGGTGCCCTGAGGAGAGCGCATGTAGGCCAAAGACACCGTGGGTCCCTGGCCAGGGCTGGAAGGAGGAAAACCAAAGAGGCTGCACTGCCAGGCTTGCAATATGTGAGCAAATCTCAACTACGACTTCTGCCTGTTACAGGTTAATAAAACCAGGTGTTTTAATGCTACCTTTAATTTTCTTTCTAAAAATGGCAATTTTTTTATTTTCTCTTGTTCCAGAAGAGCTCCCGAGGCCCTCTCTGGAGAATAGGACTAGGTTCGTTCTATAGAGAGATCGAGCTTTGGCACAGCTCGCCCAGCAGTCAGCTTCGCTTCCCTGGGAGGCCTGTGCTTACTGCCTGCTTTCGGGTCCCAGGCCAGGAGGAAGCATCACTTGCTCAAACTGCACTCTTCTTGGAGGAGAATTTAAAGGCAGAGAGTAAAAGTGAATAGTTCATTAGAGCTTAAGACAAAAATAAAATGAGTAAAATCACATAAATAATATCTCCTTGAGTTAGATCTTGGGGAATTTCTAGGAACTAGTTCTGGCTCTTACATTATTTTTCTTTTAAGATACTATAAGGGAACTTGGACTCTTCAGGATAGAAAAGGGGAAATGTTAATAAGAATGCAAGCATCTGCTCTATTCTTTTTGGCATAAGCACTCATGTCCCATATAGGGTAGAAATTCAAAGGAGATAGTTAATAACTTTAGTAAGTAATACAGTGTGGCATTTAGTGATGTGGAGGGCTAAGGTTATTAAAGACTTTAAATGAACTATTATACGGCTGGTTCCTCAAGCACTGCTGCGTATTTAATAATGAGCTTCTAAAAGCATTTCTTAAGTTGCAGACCTATAAGATTACAAATGTCACTCATGTTAGTATAATCCACATGCAAGTGATGAAGTCTTCTCTTTGATGTGCTAAATTGGAGAAGGACTAATGGAGCTATGAATATACAATAGGACATATTTAAGTAGTAGTCTTGCTTTAGGTAAAACACTTTCTTGAAACCAGAGGCATTTCAAACAATAAAACCCAGCTCTAATGGGGATGCTCTGTGGATAGAAAGCCACTAAAAACACTCAGGTTTATTCTGATGTGAGCAGTGATTATGTTCCTCCCCCAACCCCAACATTGCTTAGAGAGAAAAAAATCCACCAGCTTGTTCACCTTTCATTATTGCATTTGTGATGTTAGTGAGATGTACTCTGTTCTTTTGAAAGGCCTTATTTAATACCACCCATGTCACAGAGCAAGATGGCCCCCAGTCCCTACAAGCAAGTGCAATTAAAAATAAAAGCAAATGTAACCGAGCCCTGCTGAACTGATTAAAGAAATGTTTATGATATGTATACATGTCCCAATTATGCAAACTGCCACTCTTCCTAATGTACAAAGATTCTCCTTTGAAAGGTTGGATGTTTTTTACCGGCCTTGTTACATTTACACACCCCAAAAGGCAGCAGGGCCTGAGAGAAGCCTTTCCAACCCAAACCGTTTGCCACAAGAAACTATTTCCAGCTCTTCGTGATTTATTAGGAAGTAGTTTAACACAGACTGTAGTGTCTTATAAAATACAGGCTGAGAAAACCCCAAAGTTTCGCATTTATGAATGAGAAAACACCAAAAAGAAGCCCATGAAATTGTCATCCTTTTAATATTAACTATTTTGCCCTCATTAACACTGATATTTGAAACAACTAATCCATCTAAAATGAAGCTTTTAAATGTCAATATGGGAAGATTCTAATGTGCACCATGTTTATGTAAAATATTTCTTAGAGCTAATAAATTATATAAGTGAATCTAAGAGCTATAGATGATGTAGCTAAATAACTGTATTTAGGTCGAGAAGTGATTTTCCCAATGATTCCTTCACCGGGGAATTCCATCCCAGGTGCTTGCGCACCTATGACTCGGTCTGAGAGGTCATTGGAAGCAGACTATTTACAAGTTGATGTGACTTCTTGCATTATTACTAACACTCACCTATTGTCAGTCCAGCCAAGTCACAGAAATGCTTATTGCAGTTAAAGAGCAATTTGTTTCCATGAAACTGCAATTAAAGTATTACTGAGCAGCCATTTTAGATTGGCAATGCTCTGAATGCATGTTAAACAGCCAGCGCCTCCCACTTGCCGAGCCTGAGATCTGACTCGCAGCAAAGTGGAACACATTCACCCACGTTGGGTACCTAGTTAAGAGGCATTTGCAGCCCTCTGTTCCATCATGAACATGCTGAGAGCAATGGCAAGTCAGGGCTGATTTTTGGAAGGTGAACTTGCAACTTACCTCCAGTGACTACTATTTGCAGTTGCACGAGAAGTGAGAAGTACTTTATGCTGACGGATATGTGCATGTCTCCTAGAGGGAACGTTTTCGAGTTCAGATTGATTCTGCGGAGAATGGACTGCAACTCGGAGGCTTTGAGCCAATCGTGCTGCAGGTCCTGACATGTTACAGCTGTGTAAACAGGGCCATTCTGTCTCCTAAATCACAACTAATAAAGCATAGGATGAAAATCAATTGATTCTGTTATAAGTTCTTTGGATGACACTGGAAAGTTGTTTAATGACTCTCTGTTGGAGTGGTCAAGCCTGGGTTGAGCCACTGAAATACCCATTTTAATTGTCTCTCTCCCCTCAGAAACAGGGCAGGGCAGCCTTTCCTGCAGATTAGCCTCGTGGCCACCAGATCAAAACCTTCTGGGGAAAGAAAGGATCTGAACTGAATTCTTCCTGCACATCTGAAGTTCAGGATTTGTTCAGTGAGAAAGGTGAAGTGCAAAGGTTTTATTGAAAATGCAAAACATTGATGTAAGATCCTGAGAGAGGAAAGGATTTCAGAGGTGGTGTTTTAAAATGCAATTAGCACTGAATTCTAACCAGCTTGGAAACCATCATTAGCTCAGAGAACAGGAGGCATTTCACCTTCCTTCTGCCTAGAAATTCCCCCTACCTGGATCAAAAGGTTTACATCCTCGACTTCCTCAGAAACAATCTTCATGAACAGTACAATTCTTTGTAGGTTTTCTGCTGTGTTGTTTTAGCTGTAATTTTTTAAAAGAGGAAAACGTTAAAGAGTTTCTTCCTAAATTAATATTTCAATTTCTGTGAATTGAGTATTTTTGGGAACTGTAAAGAAAATCTGAGGACAAACTGAATTTACAAGTGAAGATTAATTCTGAAAACTGGAAAGGAAATTGCTTGTTTTGGCTGCTGTTGTATATCTTTTTATTTAAATAAGGTTTGGTGGAGGGGGGTGTGTCTTAAATTCTGCATATCTTTTTAAGGCCTTTTTTTAAAAAAATATATTTTATTGATTTTTTACAGAGAGGAAGGGAGAGGGATAGAGAGTTAGAAACATCGATGAGAGAGAAACATCGATCAGCTGCCTCCTGCACACCCCCTACTGGGTTTGTACCCACAACCAAGGTACATGCCCTTGACCGGAATCGAACCTGGGACCCTTGAGTCGGCAGGCTGACACTCTATCCACTGAGCCAAACCGGGCAGGGCTCTCTTTAAGGCTTTTGACTCAATTTCTATTATCAGTCATAGGACTTACACTTTCCATAAAAGCTTTACATCTTGGAATACAATGTTTAGTCTAATAACTTTATCTGGGAATTTTATAATGCTTTGTAAATGTTTTTACATGTGAACATTTACAATTAAGAAATTCTTACACTTGTTTTCTCACCGAGTCCTCACAGTAATCCTCTTAATTACTATTATTGCCTCAGTTTTACAGATGAGGTCACTAAAGTTCAGGGAGCTGACTTAGTAAGGAGGGCCAGGACTAGAGTGAGGTTATTGGGTACTCTGGGTACAAAATGCAAGGGGATACCAAAAATTCAGTAATCAAGGTAATGTTTTAAGGCAATATTTTAAAAAATAACAGAATCAATGCAAAAACATCCATGATGTACGAAATTTACAATTTAAATCAAGGCAGGATCTGTCTTACTTTCCTTTTGGCCCAGGTTCCAACGTGGCTGGGCACGGTTATGAAGGCCCACAGTGCCAGAACTGCTATTTGAACCCTGGCATTTGGGGCATTTCCGTAGACTTGACTTATAAATTGTTAGGCTGCAACAATGATATACTTTATTCTATGAGCTGTAACTTGGTTTTTTCTTCCCTTAAAAAACTAATTATTGCACTTTATCTTTTATCCAGCTTGGAATGCCAACTTCTTCAGACTGCCTGCCTATCTTAGCCTTGCTCTATAAGAAATTCCTTTTGACAATTCTCAACTACTTCATCACGAGTAATTAAATATAATTGATCATGACTCTGCCCACAAGTTGTTGCTGAGGAAAACGAGCAAGACTTTAGTAATCATATTAGTTCAGAAAGCAAAATGGATAAATACATCCCATACGAAGTAGTAAATGACGTGTTTAAAATATCTGAATGACCTGTGGATTTGAGTCTGTAGATAATATTTGTGGTGAATTTGAGTGTATAAAAGTAACACATACTTTTATAAGTATAAGCGAAGCAATATACACACACACAACAACTTTAAAGAAAATTTTTAAAAAATATATTTTATTGATTTTTTACAGAGAGGATGTGAGAGGGATAGAGAGTTAGAAACATCAATGAGAGAGAAACATCAATCAGCTGCCTCCTGCACACTCCCCACTGGGTATGTCCCCGCAACCAAGGTACATGCTCTTGGCCAGAATCGAACCTGGAACCCTTGAGTCCACAGGCCGACACTCTATCCACTGAGCCAAACCGGTTAGGGCAAAGAAAATTTTTACATGTTCTAGTGTGTGAAAAGAAGACATACCACAAAAGAACTAATATTCATGTTTGCTGTTTTAAGATGGGAGAGCACAAAAATGTTCAAATGGAACAGATTATACCTTTAATTACATCCAAACATGATTCTGAGCTGATATTCAACATTTTGTTGGCTGTACTTCCTATTTTCCCATTAATTGCTGGAGTCCAAAAAAGATACCAAATTTGTAAATAAATTGCTATCACACGCCATTGAATCCAAGCTGCCTTTAGTACAAAGGGAAAAATAGTTAAGGAAACATTTCTACTCAATTGAATAAAACACTGTTTTAATGTTGATGTAAAGGTTAAGCAAAAAAAATGACTTTTTCTTGGCTTATATTCTTGACCACAGTGGATTTTGGTGCCAGAGTACTGGTTATCGAAGCCCTTAATGTCTGTATGTTATTTCATGGAATATCTCAGCCCAGTGACTCTTTGCAGTCTATCTTTTAATCTTTTATTCTGCTATGTGCAAAATGAGACTTAAGTTAGCCAATATATGTTTTTTTCTGGTCTGAAGATTATATTACCCTTCTCATTGGATATCAACGGTTATACATATACAGTATTCTCTTTAGGTTGTGAGGACCTGGAAAATATGCATAGATCAATCTATACCCTATGCATTCAAAACTATAAGTATTGATTACAATGAAGGAGATAATGTGCATTAGTTATGTGTATAATGTGACCTCAGCTCATAAAATCAGTAAGTTAAGTCTGTACAGGTAGGCAGGATTTGTATCAGGTAGTGAGGCTGCCAGACCCAGGAGCTCAACTTCTTGGTTGCACTACTCTATAGTATGACCAAAACCCACCACCATTCAGTCCACGTTTCAGCAGATGCCACCCATAGCCAGAACTGCATAAACAGTTCAAGCAGCTGCCTGAATAGTGTTTATCAGGATTTTTATTTTTATTTTTTGGTGAGGGTATAGAGTGGGAATAGATATTTATGGAATTTAGAAAAGAAAATATTTTAAAATTCTAAGCTATGGAGATATTTCTATCATGAGAACAAGGGAGTAGGGAGAATGGAAGGAACAACTGCCTATATAATTTGCTCTTCTAGGAAGGATTAAAGGTCTGGAGTCTCTTGTTGAGATTGTATGCGCTCCCCAAACACCCTGGCCACACACCCCATCTACATGGTTTTGTTTGTCTTATTTCACTCCTGTCAACAAGACCCTTTGCCCTACCCACACAGGATGCTGTTACTGTGCGTGGTAAAACTCAAGCTATGCTTTTGTGGACTGCAAGGCTGTGACATCAGGAGGTTTCAGACATTAGCAGTGTTGGCAGTTTTTAAAAGTTGATATGATACAGCCTTTGGTGACACTTCACAGGTGTGTCAGGGAGAACTGAGGTGAAAGGAAAATTGCAACAGAGCAAAAGCAGACTCCAATGTTCTTGATGAAGCTCAGGGTACCACGGTGGAAACATTGCCTCTGGCTTCTTAAATCTAACCCCTCTGTTCTCTAAGAGTGGAGTGGAGGCACCAGGGCTGCATGGGTGCAATTCACAAAACTACATCTGGTACCTTATTGTGTAAAAAGTTGTGAGGTTTTTGTTTGTTTGTTTTTTAACCCTCTTTAGTCAAACATTATAACCTTAGAGAAGGAGAGAATTCGGATGACTTTGGAGTTCTGGATAGGCAGTTTGTGCTGTGGGCTTAGTGAAGGTATAGCTGTAATATTATTCTCTCTGTGTTATATTTTATGTATTTTAGTCCAGAATTTGATTTTCGACCAGTCCACCGAAGGATTCTGCCTCTGGAATGCCCCTGTTTTGCATGCAGATGGCAGGTTAATGAACTCATTACTGTGCATTTTATCCTGCTCTGGACAGATTTGTGACATTATTTTTTCAAAACAAAAGAGGGTTCTGCCCTAGCCAGTTTGGCTTAGTGGATAGAGTGTTGGCCTGCGGACTGAAGTGTCCCAGGTTCAATCCCAGTCAAGGGCATGTACTTCGGTTGCAGACTCAATCTCTGGCCCTGGTTGGGGTGTGTGTGTGTGGGGGGGGGGAGGGGGGGGGCAACCAGTCCATGTGTCTCTCTCATATGGATGTTTCTCTCTCTCTGTCTCTCCCTTTCCCTTCCACTCTCACTAAAAAGTCAAGGGAAAAATATCCTCAGGGAGGATTAAAAACAACAACAACAAAACAGAACAAAACAGGGTTAGGCAGTTGGTTGGGCCTGATGAGAATTGGGTGACTAAGTGAAAAAATATATTTTCCAAAACACTACTAACCTGCTCAGGGTTGCTGCTTAAATGTTCTATAAAACTATCCCTACTCTCTCCATTTCCCCCCAAAAGGTCTTTGATTTCCCTGCATTCTTAAAGATTTTTAGAACCGCGTGCCTTCCCGAAGGTCCAATTCCATCCTAAGACTAGGTGATTCTGGGCTTTCTTTCTGATTCCTTGGGCATCTATGGGCATCTTGTGTGTCTTTGTAACCTTTTTAGCTCAGGTGTTTGCACCAAACAAGGGAGAGAGAGCACTCACTTTTGCCATAAGGGCTATGCTATGCGAATTAATTATGGCTTATTTACCTTGTATTCTATGCTTTGTACTTTTGAGGATGAAGGCACCCATGCCTCTCCATTCCTTCCCCTTTTATTTTAAAGTATGTAATAAAGCACATATTACACTGTAATGCTAAGTAAGCACCAAATGGAGTTAGGAAACTGAATTTAATTCTAGTCCTGAAGGGAAGTCAAATGGAATCTGTGGTTAAATTTGTCTTTCCATTTGAATATTAGCCATGGGCTAATCATTTAATTTCACTACCTCCTTTTGCCTATCTTTTAAATAGGAATTTACTAATAACAGCTATATTTGCCAATACATTCATTGTCTTCATTAGAAGGTTAAAAGGGCTTTAAATTCTCAAGATGGTACTCTTTTGGAGTGTAAACACTGAAACAATGGAAAGTATAGTAACTTCTCTCATTTACAGATGAGTTATAAGGTCTTAAACTTACTTTGAAAATTATGATAGCTAACTCTTGCCTGTCTCTAATGGAGGGGAGTGATGATATAGGTCAACCCCAAACAATGGATAACAATTTATTTTTGGTTTAGAATGTAATATGTAATTTTTTTTCATTTTGTGAGAAGTCTTTTTTTAGCAGGTTTAGGTTCACAACAAAATTGAGAGGAAGGTACAGAGATTTCCCATATATCCCTACCCCCACACATGTATAGATTCCCTATTATTAAATGTATCCCCAAGTTTGTTATAACTGATGAACCTACATTGACAGATCATAATCACCTAGAGTCCATAGTTTTCATTAGAGTTCACTCTTGGTGGTGTATTTTCCATGGATTTGGACAAATGCATAATGACATGTATCCATTATTATGGTTATCATACAGATGATTTTCATTGCCCTAAAAATCCTTCATACTTTCTGAATTTACCCTCCCCTACCCCACAAATCCTGGCAACCACTGATCTTTTTACTGTTTCCATAGTTTTTCCTTTTCCAGAATGTTATATGGTTGGAATCATGTAGCCTTTTCTGATTGACTTCTTTCACTTAGTAATACACTTAAGGTTCTGCTATGTCTTTTTCATGGCTTGATAGCTCATTTCTTTTTAACACTAAATAATATTCCATTGTCTGGATGTACCACAGTTTATCCATTCACCCATTGAAGGACATCTTGGTTGCTTCCAAGGTTTTGCAATTATGAGTAAAGCTGCACTAATCTGCAGGTTTTTGTGTGGATATAAATTTTCAATGAAGTACTTTTTGGGAGCATGGTGATACTGCTTTTGTTAGGTAAATGTCACACAAAATTTGCAATTCTGTAAACTCAGTCCATATGCTGGTAGAAGGTAGCTCAGAAAAGAAATGAACATTTATTTTATTTTATTTTATTTTTTAACTTCTTAAAAAATATATTTTTTTTATTGATTTCATAGAGGAAGGGAGAGGGACAGAGAAATAGAAACATCAATGATGAGAGAGACTCATTGATTGGCTGCCTCCTGCATGCGCCCTACTGGGGATCAAGCTCACAACCTGGGCATGTGCCCTTGACAGGAATTGAACCCTGGATTCTTCAGTCCACAGGCCAATGCTCTATCCACTGAGCCAGACCAGCTAGGGTGCACATTTATTAAATAATGATGTGGACCATACATTTTTTCTTGTTATCCCCAGTATACAACTTTGAGGCAGATATTACTACTTCTACATTTGCAGTCAAGGTATCAGGGACTTAAGAGAGGTTAAATAATGTGCTCAACTAGAGTTATTTGAAAAGGTGAATCTGACTCCAGTGCCCATGGCCTCCTGTAGGGGAAAGCATATTAGGATTAAAGCTTTCCCACAGCTAATCCCTGGTTGGCTAGTCTACCATCAGGTAATGGAGCTGATACTATACAATTAAAGCCATAGCACACTGTAACCATTACACATGTTTGATTACCTTTGGAAGGAGACATTGATCCAGGTATTGTTTACATAGGAAAATGGTTGTACTGCCCTCTTGACTATGCACTTTCCTTGGAAAGGATAGCAACATTTATTTCCATTTCATGGTTCTTCAAGGAAGGACAAGGAATTATCTTTTGTTATTTGTCTAGTAATTGAATTAGACAATTGTTAATTGAGCTCAGTACTTTAATACCTCATTTAATTCTCACAAAAAAAAAACACACCTATAAAGTCATTTTATGAATCCATTTTACACAGGTGGAAGCTGAGACTTAGGTTGGATAACTTGCCCTGTATGTTAGGTATACGGTAAAGCTGACAGTTGCTGCAGCCAGGCCTGTCTGAAATATGCTGTTATGTGCCAGGTACGGTACCTCATTTAACTTTTGTGATCTCCCCATCAAGGAAGGTGGCATTGCTGCCCTGTTACAGATGAAGAAGTGGGGGTTCTGAGCCTGCATGATGTGCTGAGGACTCAGAGGTCTGCCTGGCTTGAAAGCCTGTGTGTGACCCAGAACGGTGTGACCGCTGCAGTGTAGCTCACCTCTATTGAACCTCTGTTGTTCATTTACAGAATAGACTGAAGGAAATGTCTACAGTTGGACAGTTTGTGTCTTTAGAGCATTTTATTTTCTTCATCATATAGAGATTTATCAAATCTCATTAGCTACTGTTAAAATAATGTGAGCTGAGTTCTGGGTTGGTTAGCATATTTCTTTACGTTTTCTAAAAATGGCCACAATTGTGAGTCACTCTCATTTATCAAAGGAGGCTCACTATCTCTGCAGCATTTATTTTTTTATTTTTTCTATTTTCTATGAGGCAAACCTTCGGCTGGGACATTAATTTCATTTGACCCACTTTACTCCGCGTTGCTTTGGACAAGTACAAGTCTCTTCTGCATTAGCAGGGAGGCAAGGTGAAGATTATAGATGGTTGCAAACTGGGTCTTCAAGTCTTACGCACACTCTGGATTCTGGTTTAGTGGTCTTTAACGAATGGGCTCATTGTGAGTTCAACAGTTATGTAGCTCCTTAGCTCTTCCTCTGAAGCTAGTCCTGCCTCCTCTGTAGAGCTTTTATGGATTTCCCAAGGCCTTTCAAGATCCCTCTACTTGCCGGGGACTGAAACCACCTGTTTTCAAACAGAGAGCTCCTGGAAGACAAAAATGCATCTTGTTTATTTCTGCATCCCTGCTGTACGGTAACCGGACAGAGCGGCTAGAGCGGCTAGCA
>NC_138077.1:151002120-151244620 GCF_964212035.1 Myotis nattereri | reverse complement strand
GCTTCCTGAACAGTCCCTACAGTCAAGCCTGAAACCCAGGCATTTGCCCTCACTGAGAATCAGACTGGTGACCTCTTGGTGCTCAACCATCCGAGCCACACCAGCCAGGGCTAAAAAGGACCTTTGTGAAGATTAAGTAAGAAAATGTGTATGAAGCCAAGTGGAGTCAGTATTGAGATACAAAGCCTCATCCGTTCACTCCTGCCCCCACCTCCGGCCTGTCTGAGGGCTGGGCATATGGTCAGTGCTAGGTCTATATGGCTGGGGACAGATCACTCAACTTTAAAAAATATGGGGCACTTTCTGGCCCTCAAGGTTTATATTCTTCCTTTGCAAGTAGAAGCTGGTATTGATTTCAGAGCCTTGAGAGGGGAGAAGTGATGTTCCTTATTTACTAACATTTACTTGGACTGGTATCTGGGACACCCCAAATATGCTATGAGTCATTCAGAGGATAACGAGATCTATCGCACTGTACAGATTACTCACTAATTTGACATTTGGGGATTTTTTTGCAAAATGTTAGGGAACATTTGACAAGATGCAAATTGCTGCATCCGTAAGTACATTTGACTCTGAGGATGGGAGGCACGCTCCCCTGGTGTGGTTACATTTGTTTCTAGCACCAGCTGTTGCATCCTGACAAGGTGGCTTGTTTTACTCCCCCCTTAAAGGAGAAAGTATTTGAATTTTGCTCTGAAAACATAACTAAAACTCATCAAGCACCTACTATGTTTCATTTAGTCTTTACTGTGATCCTGTAGGTACTTATCATTAGCATCTCTATTATTTGGTGAGAACACTGGAGTTCAGAGATGTTAAGCAACTTGCTTAAGGTCACACAGCTCTGAAGTTTCTAAGCTAGGATTTGGACCAGGGGCTGCCTACCCCCAAAGTCTGGGCTCCTCTACAGCAGAGCGCCTCTCACACCACCAGAGCATCATCTGATTCTGACTTGCTTCTCCCACAACGAGGAGGCGTGAAGGAGAGGAACATTTCTTGGCCAGTCCTTTGTTTTAAACCACTGTTTTTGACACTGTTTCCTAAGTGAGGCCTGAATGAGCTGGTCATCTTATCATGACATTGTTTTCAAAGTCGAACAAGGAAGACTGTGTTAAGGGAACGAGAAGGGCCCTCCCAGGCCCCATCCCCAGGCGCAGTTATCGTGGTCACATTATTTTTGGCATTGCACCACACCGCTGAGATTTTCCACCCCCTGTCAGGAAGATTTTCTCCCGTTCCTGTCAGCTTCAGGAAAACAAGGGGGCATGTGTATAGGGTCTGGATGTGAGGAATACAGGAAGTCCGAGAAGTAGGGGTAGGGACCTTAGGGAAAGCCTGGATTCTGGGCCATAGTTCTTGGGGGAACCCAGTTGAAGGGAGGAGCTGTTCCAAGAAGAGGGCCCCCAGAAAATAAATGCCTCCTGGCTCCAAGGGCCACCCCAAAGCCACACTCTTCAGTTACCATTTTAAATGAAAGACAAATATCTGAGAGATGCAAGTTAAAACTATGATGAGATATCACCTCACACCTGTCAGAATGGCTGCTATCAATAAATCAACAAACAACAAGTGCTGGTGAGGACATGGGGAAAAGGGAACCCTCATGCACTGTTGGTGAGAATACAGACTGGTGCAGCCACTATGGAAGAGAGTATGGAGTTACCTCAAAAATTAAAAATGGAACTGCCATTTGACCCAGAGATCCCACTTCTGAGAATATATCCTAAGAAACCTCGAATCATCAATCAGAAAGAATATATGCACCCCTTTGTTCATAGCAGCGTATTTACAATAACCAAGATCTGGAAACAGCCCAAGTACCCATTAGTAGATGAATGGATAAAAAAGCTGTGGTACATTTACACATTGGAATACTAGGCAGCTGTGAAAAAGAAGGTACTCTTACCTTTTGTAACAGTATGGATGGACCTGGAGATTATAACAGTAAGTGAAATAAGCCAGTCAGAGAAAGACTAATGCCAAATGATCTCATTTTATGTGGAATCTAATAAACAAAATAAACTGATGAACAAAATAGAACAAGAGGCACAGATACATAGAATGCACTGACAGATGTCAGCGGCGAGAGAGGTAGGAGGGACTGGATGAAAGAAGGTAAAGCTATTAGCCAAAGAACATATATGCATGCACTGTTGGTGGAATACAACAGTGTGGTGATGCCGGAGGGATGAATGGCCAGAGGGAGGGAGAGGCATGGGCCTGGTGGAGGTGGGCAAATAGAGGGAAAATGGGGGACATCTGTAATAGTGTCAACAATAAAAATAAAATAAAAAACAGCAACAGCCAAAACTAAACTTTAAATATTATAGTAAAATAAATAGATAAATAAAAGTTTTAATCTAAAAAAATAAAAGAGACAAAATATACAGGGTTTCCTTCCAAAAATGTATACACACTTTAACAGCTGATAGCTCAATTTTGAAAATGAAATGTATTTTAATAAACATTGCCTTTATAATTATTCAAAGTGTGTGTATGTATTTTTTCAGACACTCTATATATTAAATAGGAGGTAAGAAAGCCCTAAGATTTTTCATACATTTCCTTATACCTTTCCTATCTCTGTTGGTAAGTCGGGCCTGCCCAAAGGAATAGTAAGTTTTTCAAAGCAGAGATTGTGTGCTCTGTCTGATTCTTCCTGACTGCTTGGTAGCATTGTGTGTATGTTAAGGGCTTAATAAATGCTTGTTGAAATTAAAATGATCCTTGGAACAAAATCCATCCTGTGAATTTTAATACTTTAGTATTTAACACTTTAAGGATTGATAGTGGCTAAGTTCTTTCTTTCTCTAGCCTTGTACATTTAAAAAAGGTTTACAACACTTGATTTTTAACAAACAGAAATAATAAACAGGGATACAACTCAAATATCTGAATCAGAAAGCTAGAACAGGGGTTCCCTACCTTTTCAACCAGGGAAGTCCTTTTTTAATGTTATGAAACCTTCATGGATCCTTCCGTATGATAATGGTTGTATTTTTAAGGTCTATTAAATTGGGAGAAAACTACAATAACAAAATATTTTGTAGTAATTTTTTATTTTATTAACTCCAACATCTAAAAACTGGAAAGAAAAGAGTAGTATGGCTTGTGTCCTATTATATAACCTACTTATCACCTGGGAGGTGGGGAGTGGGGTGGACACAACTTGAGCTTGGAAATTGGTGGGCTAAGTGTTTGGAGGTATTTAGCTTCTTTTGGTCTCTTCCTCCACTTCCTTTTCTATACAGTTGAAAGCCATAGCCATGTTAGCAGTTTGCAACCCAATTAAGAGTGCTGATTCATGCCCTAACCGGTTTGGCTCAGTGGATAGAGCATCGGCCTGCGGACTGAAAGGTCCCAGGTTTGATTCCAGTCAAGGGCATGTACCTTGGTTGCGGGCACATCCCCGGTGGGGAGTGTGCAGGAGGCAGCTGATCAATGTTTCTCTCTCATTGATGTTCCTAACTCTCTACCCCCTCCCTTCCTTTCTGGAAAAAATCAATAAAATATATATATATATTTTAAAAAAGAGTACTGATTCCAAATGCAAACTGATAAAGGGCTGGGTTTATTCTTCTGGGAGTTCCTACTCCAGAAGTGGTCCAAGTAAAACTGGCCCCACTTGAAGTCTTTACCACTGTTAGAATGGTCGTCTAAATGTCATCTTCAGAGGCAGGGAGACAGCACGGGCTAGAGAGTCAAACGCCGCCTTGCTCATCCAGAGGCCTTGGTACTAAGTCTGGCTCTGTTTCCAGTTGGCCGACCAAGCCAATTCAGCTCTCCGGAGCACCCTGAACTCATCTGTAAAGTGGGAGATGGAACTAGATGACCTCGGAAGGCCCATTTGTAGGCTACAGATCCCCAGGGATGGTCCTGAAGCACCCGAGCCATCTAGCTGGGGGCCAGGTGCCACCCAGCTTGTCCTTATGCCAAGCCCACTACCTGCACAGACCAGCTTACGAAAGGTTGCACTCAGAACTTTGCTCTGGGTCTCTCTGGAAAAGGGGATTTCATTTTTGGTGTCCTATTATTAACCTTTTTCCACGCTCTGTTTTCCAAGTTTAGGTTGGCTCAGCAGAGATGAACATGGATTGTTTGGATTTTTGCCCAAGCTGTTCTCCGAGCCTGATAGCACATTCATTACTCCCTACCCATGGTTTCTGCTAAATGACCTCGTTAGTGCTCTAATTACATGTTGCTCTTCAGAAAGCCGGGGGTGGGGGTGGATGAGTTAACGAAGGCTGAGGACTGAGATGGAGTACATTGTAAACATGCTGAATGACGCCTACCTTCCCCTGGCCTGATTACCCATGGGGAGTTGGAAGGGAAGCTTTATGCTTCTTTGTCTCCTCTTCTTCTATCATTACACATTAGAAGATAATAATAACACATACAAAATGTGTTGGTGATAGTTGGTAATACATGAATTTGAAAGCTGGATAGTAATATCTTTATAATTTGATGTCCATAGAATCAGAGAATTAAAAAAGAATCCTAAGGGAATAAAAATGAAAACAGATATTGAGTGCCTATCATGTGCGCATACAGGTTTCTGTTCATCTTACCAACAATCCTATGGGCTAGTTATTATGCTTGATTTATTAATGACGAAGCAGGGTCAGAGAAGTTCAAGTATTTTCCAAAGACGCAAGTCAAGTATGTGGCAGAGTTGGGAATTGAAAGCCCAGGTATGTCTGGTTCTAAATCCCAATATCCCATGCTACCTCTCTATTAATTAACTCACTCATTGACTCATTTATTCAACAAATATACTCGACCTCTATCCTATGACAAAGTATAATCACAAAATTTCAGAGTTTCTATATTACTATTTTAAATTCAAGTCTACAAATTCCTCAGGTGACTTTACTTCAGTGGTGTCTTCTTAGATCATAATTTCCTCTGTCCTCTCAGGCTTCTTACACTTCTGCCTTGAGGGACAGATCACAGATCTGAGACTCAGGATCCTGGTTGGTATATTTAAAGATTATTCTGAGAAAACTTCTGTTTTTCAGGTAAGGAAACGGAGGTTCAAAGATTTGTTGAAGTGGTCAACCTTTTACTGCACCACATTCCAGTGATGCCAAGAGTATTTGGAGTGTTGAGAAAGGAAGATGGTGAGTCATGACACATACGAAGATTTTCACCTCCAGCGGCCTGTGCCCATGAGGAGAGGTGCCGTGCCCACTGCACACAGAGGCTGATTAGCAAGTGACTTTAACTTTAGCTTGTTAACTACAAAACCACATGGGTTTAATTTTAATGAAAGAGAACCCATCTTCCAAACTGGGTCTCTGAAGTTGTAGGGTTTTCTTTTGGGTCGTGTTTAGGTGAACTTGTAGAGTCAAATACTTTCACTTATCCCAGTGGAATTCTCTCTGCCACGTTTTTAAAAAAGTGGCAAGTACAATCTGTTGAGTGATAAGGAATGTCCACACTTATGAAAAAAATAAATGATGTGATAGTAATATTAACAGGATTCAACTTTCACCAAGTGGTGAACTTTCTTAAAACAGGGGGGTCTAAACCATGTGATTACTAATTAGCGTTTCAACAAAGAACTTGGAATTTTGCGAACCAAGCTTTTAAAAATGTGAGCATTGTTTGTTTGACAGACTGTCGAGACACTTGTGCAGGCTTAATGTATTAGTTTATTCTATAGCAATCAAGTTGTTATTATAACTACAAGAAGACAGAAAAATAAGACTTTCACAGTCAAATCAGCCATAGGAAAGAAGCGAAAAACAAAACACAACTTTGAGCTATTTCCTGAATCTATAGTATATTTGCTGAACTGGGGGTGTGAAACAGCAGGAAACCATTACTGCATGTGATCCTAGTTTTAATGATTCCACTAGAACATAATAAACCTATAATATGTATGCCTCGAAATAAATTATAGATCCCATAGTAAAAGGCAATCCCTTATTCCACATTTATCAATTTTGGAGAACTGCTCCCTTCTTCTGCAAATAAGTCATTAAGCTTCATGTTTCAACACCGAACAACTTTGGGAAGAATTATTCAAACCTTCTGAAGTAATTCATTTGTATTCCTCTTCTATTTTTAATAACCAAAAACATACACAGGAGATGCACATATACCTCTAGAATTTTTGAATGACTGGACAAAGCACTGTTAAAAATTCAACAGCACTAATTACTAGCTGAGCAGTATAAAAACCTCTGAATAAATGTCAGCCTAGGAGATAAGCTCTTATCTTAATCTAATGACTCCACAGACTTAATTTGTCAGGCCAGCCTCGTTGATGAAAAACAGGCTTCTAGTCTCCAGTGTGAGCAGGGACATCGTTCCAAATCTTTGAAGTTGGATAGTAATACCATCAGTGTCATCCTATAAAAATCTTGCCACCAAGCCAATTTAATTCTTATTGTCCTGTTACACTAATTAAAGTTGTTCCACCCCCGTTGGACAAATATCTAAAAGTGAAGTCAATGTATTTGTAGATTTGCTACATTTTGAACTAATCACCCTCAACTTCCTATGTTTTGTGCATTTTTTTCATACAGCCGGAACAACAGGGACCATCTATCTTTCTATGGGGAAGCTGAGATGTCCAGAAGAATCCATCAATTCAGAGGAACCCATTCATTGAGAAGCCATGTAGCAAAGTAGTTGAGAGTGGATCTTCTGAGGCAGAAACACCTGGTGGAATTTTTGCTCTGTCACTTATAAGCTGTGTGACTTTGGGTAGATTTCTTAAACTTTCTTAGCCTCAGCTTAATCATCTGTAAAATGGAGGGTAATCATGGATATTATGAAGGTTAAATAAAATAATGCTTGCTAAGTACTTAGAGTAAGTACTTTATATTTAATTCAGTTCAGCTTTCATTCATTCACTGACTCCATTCATTCATTCATTCAATAAACAAATACATAACAAGTCTATGGCACAGGCTAGGTGATGCATAGGGCATATGAAGAACCAAAGGGCAGAATCTGTTGCCTTTGAAGGACTTTGTATGAACTTGTAGCTCGAGCCTGACACAATCAGCTGATCTCACTACACCTGGGCAGGAAATTCCACAGAATTACCAAGACTTTCCACTTAAACTTCGTTGTGAACCTTGTTGCTGGTTTTCCAGCAACATGGGGACCTAAATTTCCATCACAGAGGTCTGTTGTGCAGACGCCATGAGATAATGTGCTGCGGACAGCCAGATGTTGGTGGTCTTTCAGTTCCCCTCCTATCTTGCCCCTGCTGGCCCAGAATCACACGCAGGGTACAAGCACATCTAGGGAGGCTCCTTTGTCTTGTTTCATCCCATTCTCGTCAGTCAATGTATATTCTTCCCAGCATCCTGTCCTTCCTCTGCCCAATTCCCTCTTCACCACTTGGACGGCACCTTATTGATTTTCTATTCTATTTAATGCCACTTGGAGATATTTGTTGATATTTGTTATTTTGTTGATTTCCTTCATGGAATGCGAGGACACAATTTCTTTAAAACCTCTTGAAATTCATGCAGGTACTTAACAAGTATGTGCTGAGAGTCTGTTACCTCCTAGGAACTCCACTGGGTATTGGTGTCCCCAACATCTGAAAGCTACAGTCCCTACTCTTTAGAAATGATACTGTGGTATGGTAAATGTAGTGACAGGCTCCTAAGGTGCAGTGAGAGCATGATGGAGTTGGGGAGACATTCAACTCAGATGGGAACTCACTTGTTGATGGTTTTACAGAGGAGATGACTCTTGGGCCTAGCTCTGCAACCTAAGTAGGAGTCACTTGGTAAAGACAGAGGGAAAGGAAATTCCAGGTTGATGAATCAGCATGAGCAAGTGGAAGAAAGTAGTTCAGTAGAAGAGTGAAGGGCTTGGGGGAAAGTGGTGGGAGATGAGATGGAAGTGAAGGATTCCTAAGATCTTCCATGCTGAGAGTGAGAATTTCATCCTGGGAGTGACAGGAGCCATTGATAAAGTTTAAGGAGGCTGTTAGTTCTCATTAGCATGTATTGTGGGCTCAGGAATTGGGTTTGTGTCTGTGTTCTCCTGCTTCTCACCACTTTCATGGTCTGTCTCTTCATGATCTTCCTTCCACCTCTGAGCCCCAGCTTCACTGAGCGCCCTGGCACCTGCCCTCGGCATCCCTCTTCTGGTCTCCGGTCATCACTGGTGACTCACAGCTCTCTGACTTCCTCTGCTCTAACGACTTTCTATTCCATCTAAACAACCTTTTCTCCTGTTACAGCCGGGACTGGGACTGCTCTGCCCTTGAAGCCTTCAGCAGGGATGTTCTCATTCCTAAGTCACTTTCTCTTACTCTCCTACCTTCTCCTTCCCTTCCAAACCTCAGTGATACATCCATTGCTCCATCCTTCCTACCCTCTAGTCTTCAGTCCTTTTAACCTCCTTTATTTCCTACCCTGTCTAGTTAGAGTCCCATGGGAATTTCTGTTACTAACTCTGTTAATCCTCCTCACTCCTAATATTCAACTTCAACCATTTCCTTCACTGCTTGAAGAAAATGGAATAACCTTGGCTTATTCCACTTATCACTTACAGTATCTGGTTTTCAGCTGAGCTCTTAGTTCTGGCCTTTTCCTCAACTCTCATAGACTTCCTTTCTCATTCCTTCCTGACACACAATTTTGGGTGACACCCGTTGGAGACAGGTTTGGTGGACATGCCTACTATGCCTTAGGAACTTCCTTTTCAGTAAGTACTCCAGCCCCCACTCCAACCCTGCCACAGGTGTTTGGAAAAGGGTGGACATTTGATACTGAACCCCAGTGAGTTGATCTATTGACCATTGGCCAATCAGATTTTCTTTCTACAGTCTGTTCCTATATTATTTAAACAGACTGCACTTTACTGTCACTCCTTTCAATGTATTTCTATTACTTTTGACCAAAAAGCTTTGACAAGGTTATTGTAGCCCTCAGGTCTCAACCTACTCCTGCTCCCCTCACTCTCTTTATTGAATTTTAGTAAGAAAATAGAGAAGCTTTAATCAGAAATTCTTCAGTTCTCTTCAAACTGTTTTCATCTGTATTTCTTACTAGTTATATCCTGCCTTACAGAGATTCCTCCTACTTGGGTTCTTTTTAAAAACACAAGTTCAGTTTATTTACATTTATTAAGACTTATTTCTGCTACTTTATTTTATGTTTTCTATTTACTATGCTTTATATCTTTGTTTTCTATTTTTCTTCTTATGTGGGTTGAGTTTCTCTTCTATTGGTTTGGAACTTACACTTACTGTTGTTAATTCTTTTAGTGAATTTTCTTAGACTTTTAACATTTGTATTCAAATTTATATTTTTTTCCACCAAAATTGAAAGTTAATCAGTGGTTACATCATTCTCTTCATAGAAGCTTTAACTTTCATCTTACTAAGGTTCCATCAATCCCATAGTAAAATTATCTAGCACTGGAGTTATACTTTATTTATAAGTAAGAATTATTTAGATTTACATACATATTTTACAAGTACCCTTTGCCACCCCCATTTTTTTTTCCTTCAAGGTTAATTTTTTACCCTTACTGAATACATCTTTTAGTAGTTTTTTTTTGTTTTTTTGTTTTTTGTTTTTTAAGAGCTTGGGGTCATTACTTTTTCTGAATTCCACCTGTTGAATGGTAGTTTGTATAGGATTTTGTATAGAATTTCAGACTTGGGATTTTCCCTTGACACTTTAGAAATCAGTCCATAAACTTTTATAGTCATCATTGTTATTGAGGTCTGCTGTCAATATGATGATCATTCCTTTATCATCTCTATTTTCATTTATTTATTTTTTGAGTTTATTTTATTTCTTTTAATATATATATTTTTTTCTTTTAATTAAATCTTTATTGTTCAGATTATTACATTTGTTCCTCTTTTTCCCCCCCCATAACTCCCCTCCTCCCAGTTCCCGCCCCACCCTCCGCCCTCACTCCCCACCCACTGTCCTCATCCATAGGTGCACGATTTTTGTCCAGTCTCTTCCCGCATCTCCCACACCCCTTTCCCCCCCAAGAATAGTCAGTCCATCCCTTTTCTATGTCCCTGATTCTATTATAATCACCAGTTCATTCTGTTCATCAGATTATTTATTCACTTGATTCTTAGATTCACTTGTTGATAGATGCATATTTGTTGTTCATAATTTGTATCTTTACCTTTTTCTTCCTCTTCCTCTTCTTAAAGGATACCTTTCAGCATTTCATATAATCTTGGTTTGGTGGTGATGAACTCCTTCAGCTTTTCCTTATCTGTGAAGCACTTTATCTGACCTTCAATTCTGAATGATAGCTTTGCTGGATAAAGTAATCTTGGTTGTAGGTTCTTTGTATTCATCACTTTGAATATTTCTTGCCACTCCCTTCTGGCCTGCAAAGTTTCTGTTGAGAAATCAGCTGACAGTCGTATGGGTATTCCCTTGTAGGTAACTGAGTTTCTTTCTCTTGCTGTTTTTAAGATTCTCTCTTTATCTTTTGCTCTTGGCATTTTAATGATGATGTGTCTTGGTGTGGTCCTCTTTGGATTCCTTTTGTTTGGGGTTCTCCGCGCTTCTTGGACCTGTAAGTCCATTTCTTTCACCAGGTGGGGGAAGTTTTCTGTCATTATTTCTTCAAATAGGTTTTCAATATCTTGCTCTCTCTCATCTTCTGGCACCCCTATAATTCTGATGTTGGTACGCCTGAAGCTGTCCCAGAGGCTTCTTACACTATCCTCGCATTTTTGGATTCTTTTTTCATTTTGCTTTTCCGGTTGGGTGTTTTTTGCTTCCTTGCATTTCAAATCATTGACTTGATTCTTGCGCTCCTCTGGTCTGCTGTCGGGAGTCTGTATAATATTCGTTATTTCAGTCCGTGTATGCTTAATTTCTAGTTGGTTCCCCAATATAAGATCGAGGGTCTCATTAGTTTTCTTGTAGATCTCATTAAGTTTATCGGCGGCTTCTAAACAGTTCTTGAGAGACCTTAAAAGTGTGGTTCTGAACTCTATATCTTCCATTGACAATTTTGTCCTGTTTCTTTGTCTCCGCATTTTGTTATGCTTCCTTGGTGCACCCCCTAGTGGTCTTTGTTCGCAGTCTTATAAACCTTGATTGTTGTAGCTAATACCAGGGAGGGTTTGACCTTCAGGCCAAGTGGCTATGAGAATCACCTGTGTCTGCAGTGAGAGAACTTCTGTCCTCTAGGGAGGTGCTAATCTAGCCTTTGCCTGAGGCTATCCGGCAAATGCCTGTGTGCAGGGCTTGGGCGGGGCGGGTCGCACAGGATCAATAGGGTGGGCAGGAGAGAGCAGTTATGGCGGCTCTCAGTCCTGTCCCCAGGGGCTCTGCCTCTCTGAGTCCCAGCAACGGCTGCAAACCTCGGAGAGAAAGCTGTACTCGCTCTGACCGAAGCCAGACAGTCCCGCTTCTCCCGTTTGAGTCTGGGTCCCTAAAGACTCGCCTGGACCTGAAGCTCAGAGTCTGCGACTCCCTCCGCCGCCAGCCCGCTCTGTGCACTCCGCACCTCAGAATTTGACTTCAGCACTGCGCCTCCTCTGAGTGTCCGTATGCGTTTCTCTTTCCTCCTAGTTGTAGGACCTCCACTCAGCCAGCGTTCCTGTGGTTCTGGGTGATGTCCCTTCCGTTTTCTGGTTTCACTTTTGAAGTAGTTGTTCAAAGCAGCAAACTCCGGCGTTAACCTATGCCGCCATCTTGGTTCTCCAGTCTTTTAATATATTGTTATTGATTTCAGAGAGGAATGGAGAGGGAGAGATAGAAACATCAATGATGAGAGAATCATTGATCAGCTGCCCCCCATCAGGGATGGAGTCTGCAATCCCAGCGTGTGCCCTGACTGGAATTGAACTATGACCTCCTGGTTCATAGGTCGATGCTCAACCACTGACCCACTTAGGCTATATTTTTTAAAAAAAATCTTTATTGTTGAAAGTATTACACATGGACTATTTTTTTATTTTTTAAAATCTTTATTATTGAAAGTATTACATACGTCCCCCCCCCCCCATTGACCTCTTCTAGCTGGCCCCTGTTTCCTCCTCCCACCCCCACACCCTGCCTTCCCCAGGCCTTCACCAACCTATTATCTGTTTCCATGGGTTATGCATATATGCATTCAAGTTCTTTGGTTGATCTCTTCCCACCCACCCACCCCCGACTTCCCTCTGAGATTCCGCAGTCTGTTTCATGCTCCTATGTCTCTAGATCTATTTTGTTCATCAGTTTATTTTGTTCATTAGATTCCACATATGAATGAGATCATGTGATACTTATCTTTCTCTGACTGGCTTAGTTCACTGAGCATAATACTGTCCAGGTCCATCCATGCTGTTGCAAATGGTTAGATTTCTTTCTTTTTTACAGCTGCGTGGTCATCTCTATTTTTAAATCTCTGATTCTTTTATGTTTCCTCTAATTTTGATATTGTGTACTTTCACTATATGCATGTAGGTGCGGATTTTTAAAATTTTGCCTTTTTGGCACTTGATGGGCTCTCTAAGTATCAGAACTGATGACTCTCTTCATTTTTGGAAAATTCCGGGTTAATATCTCTATGTTCTCCAACCCATTCCCATTCTCTCTAGTCTATTCTTATGAAACTACTATTTGGAGATACATATTGGAGCTTTTTAATCATTTCTTTATGCTTTTCAAATTTCCTTTTTTTCCTTCCAGCTTTTTATCCTTTTTTTTATAGCTTCTTGGGTGGTTATTTCAGTTCTCTGTACCAGTTCACCTGCATCTAACTTTTTAACCTATCAAATTTTGTATGTCATGAACATTTTTAATTTTCAAGAAATTTTAAATTTCTGGATCTTCTGTCAGGGATGTTATTGTTTCTTTAATTTCCTTGAGAAATTAAAACACTACTCTTTTTTTTTACTACTCATTTTAATGTTCTTTTTCTACTGCTCAAATATCTCTATTTTCTTGGGATTAACTTCTTCTGTTTTCTGGTTTATTGGCTCTCTCTCCTTGAAATAGATTTTTTAAAAATACATTTAAAAATTCTGTTTGTGAACTCATCCTTTCATTTTCTTGGGGCCCGATGTCCTCCTTGTGGGGATGGTTTCATGGCTGCCTCTGCCCCAGCCCTAGAGCCTGTTTCTGACCAAGGTTACAATTGTGATTGGGCTGGTTCTATTACCCTGCGAAAAGAGGGCCTTCCCTCAGTGTGCTGTGGAACAGGGTCCTAGTTCTGTTATAAGAACTCAGTGCTTATCCTGTTTATGGGCTGATGACTTCTTCTTGGCTCCAACCTTGGGCTGATGGATGGAGACATTTTGGCGACCATTAATGACTGTAAGCATTATCCTGATTTCTAGCTTTGGAGGGGTGATTTGCACCCATGTTATGCACTGGATATTCAGCTTTAGTGTTCACTTAGCACCCTGGTTTCCCATCTGCTTCTCTTGTTTCCAACATCTCTTAAGGGAGCCCTGTCTGGCGTTTTAAGTTTTTGTTTGTTTGTTTATGGAGTATATTTCTTGTTTTTGAGCATGACCGAATTTTTTAAAATGCTTTTATTTTTTTAACTCAATAGTGTATGAAAGAGTTTAATATGCCCTATTTAAATAATACATACTTTGTTCCTTGCAATTCATATTCACCATACTTATAAATTACATTTTACTTTCTTATCTACAATGCTTAACACTTTTATGTTTATATCTTTTCTATAATATAGCTGTTTTATTATTAATTTAATTTTTACTTTTATAAAAGCAATAAATGTATATTGTTTTAAAAGTTACGTAGTACTAAACCACTTATAATAAACTAGAATAATTTTTCTTCTCATTCTGAATTTTATGCCCAAGAGACAATTACTCTCAAATCTTCTAGCTCTTCCCCCTAATATTTAACTTCATATTTCTAATAATAGCTGACACTGCTTACCATGTAACAGTTACTGTTCTAAGTGCTATTAATGTATTTAATCTAAATAATATGCTTATATCTTGACTGATAAATTTTAGGAATATTTGTATTTTTGCTACAGTAGATAAAAACTTAACTCTATGTTTCGTTTCCTTTCCACATATTTGCTTAAATAAAAAAATTTTAGTGTATTATGCACATGCAAATGTTGTTCAATGATGAGCCAAATAGTGCATTACAACCCTGTTTCTTTCCTTTTTCTGCCCTTTATTTCTCTTGGAAATCACAATTGCTTTGTTTTTTCCTTATGTATCTTTCTATATACTGTTGGTCAATTTTCCAAATGTTCCAATATCTCTACTGTAAATAATAAAAAAAAATTTGTTTGGTAAAGTAGCTCTAATTTTTCTAGAGAACTTCTCCCAGAAATTTGCCTCTCCTGATCCAGTATGGACTCTTTCTTTCCGGAAGATTGCATAGATGTCATTATATGATGCTTTTGCCCCCCTTCTGGTCTGTTTTTTGGATTTCATGTTTTGTTTTGTTTTTAAATTTCTTGTTTTGTTGACACATACTTTCCAATAAGTTTCTAAAACACTTTAATGTTTTAGTTCTTGTAAATTTTAAGTGTTTTTATTCTACTTCCACATTACTGAAAAGTTAGGAATAGAATTCTAGATTGAAAATTATTGTCACGTAAAGTTTTATAGACATTGCTCTACTTTTCCAATGTCTGTTACTACTATTGATTAGTCTGGGTTGGTTTCTTTATGAGGAGCCTGCTTTTCCCTATCTGGGAAAGTTTTGTGACCTGCTCCTTAATCCTACATTCCACTAGATCCCACGTATTCTGAACTGTCATAAGAACAAAAGTTTAGTGTAAATATTTTTTGGGGGATGATTGGTTGGTAATGTTGGGGTTAGTATTGTCAGTTCAAACTACAAGTTGGTTGTTTAATCCTTTTCTATTATCATGGTTTTAAATTTTTTGGACTTACTTTATGGTCTAACATATGTACTATCTTGGTGAATGTATAATTGCACTTGAAGTTATTGGATGATGAATTGTATAAATATTTATACATATCAATTAACTAATCTTCATAGTGTTATCAAATCTTCTTTGTATACACAAGCATACCTTGCTTTATTACACTTTGCTTTATTGTTCTTCACAAATATTGCATTTTTTACAAATTGAAGCTTTGTGGCAGCCCTTAGCAAGTCTATTGCTGCCAAGCAGCATTTTCTCACTTGTTTCTGTGTCACACTTTGGTAATTCTTGCAATATTCCAAACTTGTTCATCCTTATTGTATTTGTTATGGTGTTCTGTGACCAGTGACCTGTAGAATTTTTTAGCAATAAAGTATTTTCAAATTAAGGTATGCATATATTTTTAGACATACAGTGTATTGCTATTGCACACTTAATAGACTACAGTAGAGTACAAACATAACTTTGAAAAAAATGTTTTTATTAATTTTAGAGAGGAAAGGAGTGGGAGGAGAAAGAGAGAAACATCAATTGGCTGACTGGGAATGGAGTCTGCAATGAGGGTATGCACTCAGACTGGGACTTGAACCAGGGACCTTTTGGTGCAGGGATGACACTCAACCAACTGAGCCACACTGGCCAGGGCAAACATAATTTTTATATGCTCTAAGAAACCAAAAAATTCACACGACTTGCTTTATTGTGATATTTACTTTACTGTGCCTGCACTATCTGAACCTGAACCATCTCCAAAAATGCCTGTAGTGATCTTTTTCTAATTGTTCTATGAATTGTTAAGAGAGTGGTATTTGAATTTGCTATTATGATTGTGGTTTGTATAATTATTCCTTTAATTCTGTCAATTTTTTCTTCATATTTTGAAACTCTGTTATTATACACATACAAATTTATGATTGTTATGTCTTTCTGATCAATTTACTCTTTAATCATTATAAAATGTCCATGTTTATCTTTGATATACTCTATGCATTGAAGTTTTTTATCTGTTATTAATATAGTCCCTCCAACCTTTCTATGCTTACTGCTTATATTATACATTTTTACCTATTTGTTTTCAATCTATGTGTGTCATTACATTTAAAGTGTGTCTCATATAGATGTTATAGGGTCTTGCTATTTATTTATTTATTTATTTATTTATTTATTTATTTATTGTTAATCTTCAGCCCAGGATATTGTTTTCCCCTCTGATTTTTTTGAGTGGAAGAAAGGGGTAGAAACAGAGAGATAAATACATCGATTGGTTGCCTTCAACACCTGCCTTGACCAGGGCAGGCATAGAGAGGCTGGTTCTATGATTTGGAAAAGCTTCACATTGGATTCAGCTCCTGCTCCCAGGAGGATCTACCACTGATGAGCTGAAGAACTAACTGTTGGTGGGGTGATGCACCTGGGAACCCCAAACAGACAGGAAACCCACAGGAAGCAGCAGGTAGCAGATAGGAAGGAACAAGCCCCGATTTTCCTCCAGCCTCTGTCTTCCTCTAACATTTCCTGTTAACAGGCCTTTATAGGAAGTGAACTGGCAAAGCAAACATGATGTTTGCAAAGTCCCAGCCCAGCATCACAAAATGGAAAATACAAAAGTGAGTTCGGAGCTGAGAGAAAACAACTGAATAACTGGTCCCTTTTCCTATGGTGTTGTACATCTTCACATATCTTTTATTTACAGATTTCTTCCTGGACTTGCTTGTTCTGCTCAACTTCCATTCTCCTCCATATTTCTTGCCTCTTATTAACCTTTTATAATTAGCAAATATCACAGAGCCTGTCATAGGGGAAATAGGAGCTACTCAAAATGTTTGCTGGATTAATGATAATACAAGAGAATCAATGATAAATGATAAGTGATAAATGATAAGTGACAAATGAAGTGCAGACTTCGGTTGCCATATAGGCTCAGTGGAGCAGGGAGAGACTACCATGCACTTGGGTGGCCCCTAAAGCTTCACAGATGAGATGAATCTTGAGCTAAACTATGATAAATGGGAAGGGTCTAAATACATGGAGAGAAAGATGCATTCAAGGTGGAGGGCACGGTATGAACAAAGACTTGGAGGTAGAAAGGAGCTACATGCCTTTGGAAGACAGGCATGGCTGTCGCTGAGGCTTCCATCAGGAGTGAGAGGCGGGCTCTGGATAGTGGCCCTTTAAGGATTGGTGATACTGTGGAATTTTAAAGAAGCATGGAATATTGTCGATAAAGAAGAGGCATAGAAGGTGTTTCAGGCATGAGAGAGTCGTGGTGAAGGCTACTAAATCAGAGTGCTGTGGAGGGTGGTAGGGGTAATATTTGTTGCTCAGGTCTTAAACATGTATGTGTAGCAGAATGGTGCTTCTGTTAATCGGAATCAGGAAATCAGAAAGAAAAAGAAGTTCCACAATTTTTTAAAAAAATATTTTATTGATTTTTTACAGAGAGGAAGGGAGAGGGATAGAGAGTTAGAAACATTGATGAGAGAGAAACATCAATCAGCTGCTTCCTGCACACTCCCTACTGGGGATGTGCCCGCAACCAAGGTACATGCCCTTGACCAGAATCAAACCTGGGACCCTTGAGTCCGCAAGCTGACGCTCTATCCACTGAGCCAAACTGGTTAGGGCAATTTTACAATTTTTTAATGGTTTTGGGATTTTGATTATATGGAATTCAATTTGAGAGTCCACTTGCAGAATCAGGGAAGTGCAGAAAGAGCTAGAAAATGAACCGGGGAAAGTCAAATTGTTTTCTTGGGGAAAAAAAAAAAATTCAGGCCAGCATGTGTTCATCATTGTCTCTGCAAGGATGGGTAACAGCAAGATGTAAGCAGTGCGCATTTGGTTTAGTTTAGAGTCAGCACTTGAAATTAGGGATAGACTAGTTACCCATCACTTGACACTACCCCTGTCCCATTTCCTTGAATCTTGTCCAGGTCATCAAACTATTTTTTCTCTCTTTGTGGACCACCTTCCCTACCCTCTGAGAAAGAACCTTTGCCTATATTTTAAATTGTGGCAAAGCCTGCTATCTGTTTACTAGGTTTAAAACGATAAGATTTATTTCTTCTCCTTACTCTTGGTGCTCTTTCTTCTTAAAGGAGAATAAATTTAGCAGAAAAAAAATATTTCTGACACCTTCCGAATGGAATGATAACATAGTGTTGAGAAAACGAAACCCACTTGGTAATCAGACAGGTGGACATGTTCAAAATGCTCTAGTTTCCAACCCCTTTAGAGCATTCGCTACATATACACAAGGGGGGTTCTGTTTCTTTCTTTCCCTGTTAAAGCATTTCTGCTGTTTTTAGGAGAAGCCACGCCCTCTTGCCTGGGGCCTGGGAAAGCCAGCCTCACTTCTCTCACATGTAACTTTAGCAAACCACTCGGGCTGCCAGGCACATTGGAGGTCCTGTGGGGGCAACTCCGCAGAGACCAAGGGCAAGATAATCAGTCCAAGGAGACAGTTAATTTTAGTACAAAGGAGGTTAGATGTGATTTATTTCCAACACCAATGAACCAAAAGAGCTAACAATCATCAGAACAAAACACAGAACCATCAAATACTCCAGGCAAAAATGGCCTGTGCCAGCTGACATCGGTGTCCTCGTCATCGTTAGCAAGGGAGACAGGCTTCAGTGGCTCAGGAGCTGATGTGGACGACATGTTTAAGTTGTCTTTATAGGAAGAGGGTTTGAATCATCAGAGAGCTGGAGAAATGGATTTGGAGACAGGAAAGAGAATAGGAAAAGAAAAGAAGGCAAGAGAAGACAGGAGGGTTTTTATAATAATATCGTAGCTCATTCGTCATTCCCGTTCATCGTCATTATCTTCAGAAAGCATAATGCTAGGACAGGATCCATGCAACTTGTGCTGCCTCTTAATCATCCTGTCTCAGCTGCTGCAGGAGAACCCTCTCCATGGCTCTACCTGCTGTGGAGCAGAGTGCAGCACACCCACCACCAAGCCCAGCAGTGCTCCCTCAGAGCGCCTCGCCTCCAGGATGGACCCCTAGGCAGGTGAATTGTTCTCAGCTTGAGCAAGGTGTTCCCTTGCATTTGAGCCAAGGACTTGTCATAGGACATTGCTCATAGTCCCATTGTTGATTTATTCATTTCTGCAAAATAGCTTAAACAGCCCCTCTTCCTGTTTCTGAGACTCACACAGCATCTGAATCTAAGGACTTGGAGGAAAGCCCCTAAAACCCATGTCAATGCAGGATGAGGGCTCAGACTGGGATGCACGAAGTCCTAGAGTAGACCCTTATTTTAATGAGGGGAAAGCCCTGGATCCTTCCTGTCCTTCTCTCTAGGTCATTATTTACCAGAATACTTTGGGTCCTGAGTCCTATTCCCTCTACTTAAGCACCCTGTCCTTCTGCAGTCACTACATCATCATGCACATAACTTCTGTTATTGCCTTCACATATGGCACGTTAAACATCCCTCAGCCTCCACCGAGTAGGACAATGGCTTAATTACCTGTGAACCTCCTGTCCCTAGATCAGCGCTTGGTATATAATATTGAGTAAGTAAGTGAATGAAAGAATGAACGCCATTTATATTGAGTGAATAGCAATTACATCGAAAACGAAGCTGTCCATATCGATCCCTGGCAAATAAGAAAGGAAACATTGTGAGACTCTTGTATGTGTGAGAAGACAAACTAAAAAACATCTTTCATCATATGCAGAGAAGAAGACTTGGGGAAATTGTTTAGACTGTTTGAACAGGACTCAGGTCTGGAGTGGCATTTAGATCTGAGCCCTCACGTGTCTGTCTAGGGCAGTGATTTTCAACCTTTTAGATCCCATAGCACGCATAAACTAGTTACTAAAATTCTACGGCATACCAAAAATATATGTTTTTTGCCAATCTGATGGAAAAAAAAATAGGTACATTTTGATTCACTCACACTGGATGGCTACTATTGTGTTGGTTGTTGCCATTTTTAAAATTTGACAATGTAAGGCAAAAGAGGCTAGGGCTCCTGCCTAAATAGTCAGGTGTGGCATGCTTTAAAAATTCGTGCAGCACACCAGTATGCATGGCACACCAGCTGAAATCACTGGTTTAGTGCATGTTCCAAAGCAACGATTTAGAGCTCACGTTCTCTCTACTTCCAGACACTCCTTCCCTCTTCTTAAGTTTTCTATATTGCTCCTACTGACAGAGATCATAAGATACCTTAATTGTTCTCAGTTCAAACATATTGGCCTGTTGTCAGACCAAGTATTCAACTGTAGGGTTCAGAAAACGCATTTCCAGTGGGCTTAGATTGGGTGGGCTACGTACTCAAGGGGGAAATGATTTTAAAAATATCAGGGTGTGTTTGGCAAACAGGAGAGCAGTCAAATACATTTGACAGTGGTGGAGGAGAAACTGGATTTTCTCCCAGAGGCATCCTGGGTGTCTTTGTAGGCCCTTCTCTTGAGCAAATGGTTACCAGCAAATGGTCACTCAAAGCTTTGCTAAGAGTGCTCATCCTTTACTGTATTTTATTAAAGCCTCAGGCATGTGCCCCTGCACCCTCTCTGCCCTGCTCATTGTTTTGGCTACAGAGCTGGGGAGCAAAGCTGGCATCACATGGGGAGTTTCCATGTGTGAAGGTCCACATCCTTCATTCACATCCTTCAAGGGTTTCCCTGAACATTTTCTGATTGTGTTTCTGAGTACATGGTGTCAACAGCTCTCAGAATTGTTAAGTTTTCTATTTATCCTCAGGCCAGGAAAAGGCACAGATCACTGCAGTGTAAAATTACCAGTGGTTTTGACAGTGACCTAGAAGAACTATAGAATGAAGAAATTTAGCCTTGAGAGCTGAGGTCCAGCCCCAGGCTCATCTTAACCACGAAGTTCTGCTCAATTATACAGGCCACAAGAAGTTCTGCTAGTCCTGAAAATATTGAACTCATCCAACTTACGCTGGGTGGTGTTGACTCATCTTGATGAATGGCCAGTTTCAGACACCAAGTACTGTATTTACTTGTTTATTTCCTTCTCTATTATATTCCTACACAAACTTAATTTTGAAAAGTAATTCTATGAGTTTCGAAAATTGCTTTTTATTTCTTTTGTAGGAACTCTCCAAATCAGCACAAACTCTTCTGAAGTCTTGAAAAGATTAGTTGGAATAATTAAAAATGGCCAGATTTGCTGAAAATAGAAGGAAGGAACATTTCTTTGGAATTGCTCTTGCACAGCCTTTAGAGAGACAGTGCTGTAATGGGTAAGAGTTCAGGCCTGAGAGCTGGACCATCTGGCTTGCACCACAGCTCTGCCGCTTCCTAGCTATGAATCTGTGAGCACGTTACCCTCTGTGTGTCTCAGTTTTATCGTGGGGATGGCATAAAAATGTCTACTTCCCACACCTGTTGTGAGTTAATAGGTATGAAGCACTTAAAACTGTGCTTGGCACATAGAAAGTATTCATTAAATGTTAGCTACTATTTTTAATTAGATCATAACTTAGAACTGTTGCAGATGTATTGTGGATGTAGAATACAAAGTTAACACTGGGAAGGAGAGAAATATATACTGAAAAAGGGAATTGTGCAAATAAACATGGTACAGTTTAAGATAGTTGTGTTTAAATTAGGAGATAATTCTTATGTGTCTTCTTAATCTATCAAGCATCCCTTAGTCAGATCCCTTCTTAAATGACCTTGAGCTTTCTACATCAAGTTCTTAGTGATTACAAACCTTGGTGAGTAGTCATGTCTTAAGCATAGTATATTACTTTGCTTCCATGTTAACTTCTTCAGATATAACCTAGGTCCTGGTCACTTGTTCACTAACTGCAGGAGGTACACATTAAGGTCTCCAGAGCTTCACTGACCTTCCTTAGGAGATGGGAAGTCCAGTATCTCCAACCTTCTTCTCACAAAATTCTTTCTTTATTTCCACTCTCAGGTACTTATACATCTTCAGCCTGAATAATAGATTTCCAGGATTACAAAATCTCCTTTTGGAACCTTGAAATGGAGCATCAATTGTATTTTGGTGCATCAGTTAAAACGTCCACTTTAACATTTTGTTACATTTACAAACCCATCCTTTCTACCTCGTCACAACATACTGCATACAGAACATTTTTCACTCCCCAAGCCTCAATGTTAAAGCAACAAAATTAGGGGTAAATGAGAAAGGATACTAACATTTACTGAGTTTAAGTAATTTTCCCAAAGACTAACATAATTAGAAAATGGCAGAGCCAGAATTCCCATCCAGATCTGTATGTCTTAAACCCAGTTTCATTTGCTATAAGATGAGGTATTTATTCAAAACCTATCCAAGAAAAATGCTTTTTTTTGTATTCCTTCTTCCTTAAACTCTCTTGATTATATTAGCCATTCTCTTAAAATGCTGTTAAATTTTTTTGTGTGTTTTGGGTAAACTCCCCAAAATGTCAAAAATTTAGGCATTTCCTTTTCTACCTCTTCTACCTCATGAAATGAGGATGAGTAACTTCCACTTTATAGCCTTTGAGGGCTTTAATAAAAAAAAAAAAACCATAAAATTAGTGACTTCACACACATTTATTAACTTGAGGATGTGTTTATTAAGTTGGTTATATATATTTGAACTTCATTCTTTAAATTCAATTTGTCAGGTAAAATAAAATTATGTTAGTATGCATTTATAATTTATTTCTTCCCTGATATAAATCTGAATTTCAGAAACCAAAACATGGCTTTTGCTTCTTAACTCCTATCAGGGAAGACACAAAGAAATAGATCTTTCTATTAAAATGCCTTAAAACCAGTTTTTGTTCATACTTAGACTCATCCCTATGAAACTTCAGAGCACCAAGAAAAAAAGAGAAACCCCTAAGAGATTCAATGCAGGAAAAGACAGGTTACCTTTTGGAGAATGAGAATCAGAATGGCTTTTGACTTCTTATCCACAACATTGGATTCTAAAAGAAAATGGAATAATATCTTCACATTTCGGAGGGAAAATGATTTTGACCATAGAATTCTGTGCCCAGCCAAACCACCAATCAAGTAGAGAGGGAAAAATATATCAAAATATAGGAAATTATAGTTTATGTTTCCAAAGAAGATAATTGAGAGTGAATTCCAGCAAAATGGAAAACATCATGAAGGATGAAGGCATGAGATCCAGAAAATAATGGCTCTACCCTACAAGGGAAGAGGGGGAAGGCCCTTGGTGACAGCTGGGCTCCAGAGCTGTCTGGATGGGAGCAGAAATTCAGAGAGAACTGGGTGGATGTCTCAAGAAAGAGATTGGTCCACAAGTGAAAGTACAGTGGTGGCAAAAGTAGGTTTTCAGTTACATTGTAACATTCTTTTGAATTAATAAAGTTATTATTCATAATCATAACCTGTGTGTCTTTTCCCATTTGAACAACTGTAAACCTACTTTTCCTCACATCTATATTTATAGAATTACTAGAGGCTCGGTGCACAAAAATTTGTGCACTGGTGGGGGAGGGAGGGTGGGGAGGGTGTCCCTCAGACCCACTTGTGACCTCTCACAGTCTGGGACCCCTCGGGAGATAACCACTTGCTGGCTTAGGCCTGCTCCCCGGGTGGCAGATGGCAGGCTTGATCCCTCGGTGCCTGCCCCGCCTCCCTGGGTCGCGCACACGGCAGGGCTGATCCGGGGGTTGGGGTGCCGCCCCGGGTTGGGTCTCACACGGAATGCCCAGGCCGGCCGGCCGATCACTGCTGCACTGCCCAGCTGCCCTTGGTCGGGTCACACACGGATGCCCTCCACCCCGGGTCACAGATAGCAGGCCCAGATGGCAGCAGGGCAGGCGGGATGGTGCTGTCCCGCCCTGCCTGCAGTATACAAATTAGCTGCCATCTTTGTTGGCAGTTAATTTGCATATCGTGCTGATTAGCCAATGGGAGGTGTAGCGAAGGTATGGTCAATAACCATGTTTGTCTATTATTAGATAGGATAATAATTCTAGTGGCCCAGTGCATGGATTCGTAAACATTGAAAGGAAATTAATTAGAAAGTGGCCAGCAGAGCGGGACTGGGCAAGGCAGGATGGACATGCCCTAGAGCCAACCTCCCGCGGGGCCCTCCCTGGCCACCCACACCTGGGGAGGTGCCACAGCTTGAAGGGCATCTGCACAGTCAGAGAGGTCCCTCAGGCAGGTGGGGGTCCCCTGGCCTGGCCTGCAGGGATTGGGCTGAAACCGGCTCTCTGACATCCCCCAAGGGGTCCCTGAGTGCAAGAGGGCACTCTACAAAGTTGCCGTCATACAGGGAATGGAACGCAAATGCAAGTGTGCAGTAAGCCAGATCCAGGGCCAACAGTGCCCCAGCAACAACATAACCCAAGGTCAAAGGTGGAATCACGGGTCTGCAAGGAATTGGGCTCCCTTGTTTCTGGTTGCAGGGAGTGTCACCCGAGAACCGCTGCTGCCAAGTTGCCACAGCTTGGCAGCTCCTGCATTGACGTCTGCCCCCTGGTGGTCAGTGAGTGTCATACCTACTGGCCGGTCAGCTGGTTGGCTGGTTGGATGGTCGCTTAGCCTTTTATATATATAGATAAACCTTTATTATAAGTTATGTTATTAATTGTTAGAGTCAACCCTTAGACAAACTCACATAAGACTTAATTATAATTACAGAAAAGAACATAAATGTTACCAATTTTGACAGTGTACATGTTCAAGTAGAGTTGACAGATATTGGGGTGTGGAATGGGGCGAGAGGTGTGGAGAAAGATTGAAAGACAGGGCCACGCCCTAACCGGTTTGGCTCAGTGGATAGAGCTTCAGCCTGAGGACTGAAGGGTCCCAGGTTCAATTCCGGTCAAGGGCATGTACCTTGGTTGTGGGCATATCCCCAGTAGGGGGTGTGCAGGAGGCAGCTGATCAATGTTTCTCACTCATCGATGTTTCCAACTCTCTATTCCTCTCCCCTCCTCTCTGTAAAAAATCAATAAAATATATATTAAAAAAAAGAAAGACAGGGCCAGCAATATCCTTATCGAATATATATAAAGTTGCTGAAGTGAGAAATAGACATTGGTTATCTTATTTAACACTACAAATGTAATTGATACAAGAACCTAAGGTATAAGTATTAGCAATTGAGAAAGGGTGATAGATAAAGTGGAAAGTGGAAATGTAAGGGAACTAAATATCATTCATAGCAGGGAGTGCATAGTTATTGTTTAAAGTTGGTTAAAAGAGAAATAGAGACATAACCCTGTTAGAATGAAAACAACCACAGTAGGCCAAAGAGGCTAAACTGGAGAAGAAAATGATTAAGAAGGGAAGTGGCTTGGAGCAAACCAGGGACTGCTTAGAAGGTTGCCTGTTATCATCATAATGAGAGGAGATGTAAGCCAGAAATATTTACCAACTGGTTAACCCAGCTTTGAATGCTACTACATGTGGTCTAGGCTATACAAGAACTATCTGGAATAACCTTCTTGATTTGAATCCAGGCAATGAGGAATGGAAACTCATGCTTCTCTCTATCCAGCTATGAACTTTTGGTTTTCATGTACCATCTCCATTTTGCCTTCTCACTCCATGTACCACTGGTTTTACCAATTGTTCTTATGATTGAATTTGCAACTGGAAGAGACTCCTAAAATGTTGGAATTTCTCTTTCAATGACATATTTTATCCTAAGGAATGTGTTGGTCTGGCCTGAAGCAATAGTCCTAGGGAACATAGCTAACTTACTAGTACATCTGATAACAGCGTTGCAGTAGAGTACTATAATCTGCTGACTTCAGAGTGAGCACGTGGCACTGACTGAGACCTGGAAGGATGGCCAGGAGCTGGGATGGGCAAGCAGGGTACCTGCCTCATAACTCAGAGGAGACTAGTGGCTAGAAAGCGTTTCCCCTTTGCTCCTTCCTATAGTCCACAGCTGGGTGAAATTTTGCTCATAACTGAATGTCTAAGTCTGATAGTCCAGAGCAAATTTTGGCCAGATGACCTTTATGGACATTTGCGTTTACTTTGTGAAAGTGAAAGCAACAATAAGAATTATAGGAATTTAGTAAATTTTAGCAGTTGCTTAAGTTTTCAATTTTCTTCTTCTTCTTCTTCTTCTTCTTCTTCTTCTTCTTCTTCTTCTTCTTCTTCTTCTTTTAACAAAATGAATTTTCAAGAGATCTATGTGTAGGGGTGGCTAAGAGAGCCTCACATACTAATTTATGGTATGTAGAGATCGGGAATTTTCGAATGAGCCCAGAATTTCTGAAGTCATTCTGAGACCTTCTTGAAAGAACACATGGCCTCTGTAAACATGTTACTATGTATATTCCATCATTTGCAAGGTTGGTTCCAACATTACATCAGAAAATGGGATTCCGGGGCTCAGAAGTAATGCAGAAGGTCATCAATGGGTCTGAGAGTCACCTATTCACATCAATCAAATGGGAAGTTACTTCTAGGGTCCATTTAGCTTGGTAATAAAAGGAACACTATTTCTCTAATTCATCAAGTTCCTGGTTCTCACAGAAGTCCCTTCAAGTTCTTGGCAGGACATACCCAAGACTAAGAACTTGTAATGTTTCAGCAGGAGAAGGAAGGTCCCTGATAAAGAGTCTTGTTTCTTACCAGCTTATAGGTACTTTCGGGATTCTTCATTTTAAGGCCCTTGGAACGCATTTCATTATATGTCACCATTTTTCTAAATACTGATTCGTTTTTTCACTCTGATGGAGTGGAGGTTGGAGATCAGGTTGGGAATTGCTACCAAACATCACCATGGTCTGAACTCTATAGGGCTCCACCTTCGTCTCTCCTCACTTTTCTTTTATTAGCTGTGTGTGTAGCTCTTCTGTAGAAATCCTTCCATGCCCTTCAGTAGACTTGGCACCAAGCGAAACGAGATTTTCAAGCTCCCCAGCAGCAAAGCCTCGGGCTGTCACCAGGGAAGCCGCACCTGGGCTGGACCCATTTGTACTCATGGCACTGGGTCCTGCACTATCTGTGCAGCCCTAAAAATAACTCTCAATTAACATTGCATTTCAAGAATTGGAAAATTTCCCAGAAGTCCATTCTTTTTTTCCTTTTCTATTTCATTACATTTTGCAGTAATAATACACAAGCCTACAGAAAACATGACGGGTAATGAAAAAATGTAATTAATATAAGCAGTGTAAAGCATGTATTTTTTTCTCTGTTGTCCTTGCAGAAAATTGCAGCTTTAAACAAGCAGGATGTGAAAATGCATAAAACCCCCCTTTAATCTGCTGTGGTTTGTAAATATCTTATGCAAAACAGTTAAGTCAACTGTCAGATTTTTTTTAAACATTAAGTCACATATTTTTATAATAATAAACTTTTTTCCCCTGCAGGACTAATTGAGCGATTTGGATAACTATGTTTAAGTGGGGAGGGATGGAGGGGATGGTGAGGATTTTTGAGAACAAACCTAAAAATGGGAGGAACCTGCGTTTTGGATGGCTGCTGTCTGTTGGATTCAGTTGAACAGCAGGTAAATGTGCTGCTTCTCTGTACATGCAATTTTGGTACAGGACTGGGAAAAAGTAAACATCCTTGCTACTATTTCACACTAGTACACCCCATCCCATTAATCGAAATAAAGTGATAGGCCAACAGGCTGTGGTATATGCCGGCATTCCTCAGACCATTTTTGTTCACTTCTCTCTACCACTGTCAATATCGAGAAGTCTGTGACTAAAAGGTCACAACAGAATTTCAAAACTGAAATGCAAAATGCCATTTCCTAAACACCTTCCTAGGCCAGACACAAAATGCTTATGGTGTGTTTGCATTTGTTCTTTCCTTCGTCCTTTTTTAAACTGCATCTGACGTACGTCATTGGTTATTGTTTATTTCTACCTTGTGCTGGGTTGTAAAAGTGTCCCCCATGGCCCTGGTGTGTGTGAACTTTCAGGTTTTGCTTGCAGCTGCTGGCCGTGTCCCCTCTGCTCCCTGGGGTCTCTGGTGAAGGTAGGTTCCCCAGCTGAGAAGGCGTGCCTCCCTCCTGTGGCGTTCTGGGCAGCCATTTGGAGTCCCAGATGTAGGAAATGAAATAATCCACGCTCACATAGTCACAAAGTACCCATCTGGCACCCAGGAACCTTGCACGATAGGAGCACACAGGCGTGAGCTCACTTTTGTTATGGCATTTCATAAACAGAGCTGCAGCCGGCTGGAGAAGAAGGACTTCACGATGATAACAATCACTTTCCACTCCCCTCCCTTTCTGCCAGTTCCCTGCAAACACACACACACACACACACACACACACACACACACACACACTGCCTTAACCTTTTTACTAGTAAGACACTGAGGCCAGGGAGAAAAAAAATAAAGGGAGATCCATCTTCTAAAAGGTAACATTTTTTTTTCCAGAGGGTCTGAAGGAGAAATTTCCATTAACAGCTAAATCCCTCCCCACCAGCTCTCTGTCCACATGATTGTTTTTATGCCCTCCATTCGAGGACTCACAGGCCATGGTGTGAAATGCGACCAGTCAGGTCTTAGGGAGCTCACTTCCTGTACATCACCCTAAAAATAAGGGAAAGCGGCAGTGGGAGGGATTTCATAAATCACACAACTACTGCACCGCTTTCTAGTTCTGAAACCAAATTCACAGGAGAGTCTAACAAATGACCTCAACACTATTTTTTTTTTTTTTTAGTTTCCTTTTAAGTGCCTGCGCCAAAGTAGGAGCAACAGAAGCCCGACAAGGGAGGTGTCAGTTAGAGAGCACCTTGGGCTGAGATGTGCATGTGCATGTGCATGAATGAAGAAGGGGTGACTGTCCCCACAAATGCTTGCTGCTGACAGTCCACCCCGAGTTATAACCACAGAGCAAGGCCGATGTGGGAAGCCAGTCGTGTTTTATAGAAACTTATTATTTTTTTAAATTGATTTCAGAGAGGAAGGGAGAGAGAGAGAGAAACATCAATGATGAGAGAGGATCATTGATCAGCTGTCTTTTGCACACCACCCGCTGGGGATGGAGCCCACAACCCGGACATGTGCCCTTGACTGGAATCAAATCTGGGACCCTTCAGTCCTCAGGCCAACGCTCTATCCACTGAGTCAAACCGGCTAGGGCAGGGTGTCATTGTTCTACCAGCTTCTCTTCTATCCTCTGGCTGTAACTCTATTCATCTTTAAAAATCCAGATTTCTAAGAGACCTATTGCCCGATGGCAAAAGCAAGATACCAATGGAGAAGGTAACTCAGGACACTATGAAATTCAGCCACAAGGGTGGGGCTTAAATGAAAGACCAGTTAACTCCTGTGTGATTTGTATTATCGCAGCATTAAGATGAGGGGAAAACCGCTTTAGACATTTCACTTGGTGTTGTTCTGAACTGTAACAAAAGCATCAGGTTGCATTACCCCTCCCAAACATCACATTGGGCTCTTCAGCAGTTCCAACCTCCCAAGGAGACATTTTCAAAGCAGTTAGATTTTCCAGCCCCAGACAGGAGAACCATCACCAAAACACAGGCAGAGCCCATCCCTGGCCTCTTCGGGAGAAGTGAGGTGCCTAGAGTATAGGTTCCTGGACTTGTGACCATCAGGAAGGGAAAAACAAATGCACCTGTCCTGGGGGAACCTGCCCGCTCTGCTCAGGCACCGCTCCTGCTTTCTCAGAGAATGGGATCTGCTTGTTTGCGAATCCAAAGCACCAAGGAGGGGGGAGGTAGCACAATGTGATGTTTGTAAATATGATAAACCATTACAATATTACAGCTTTTCATTTGGAAAGCCATTTAGGCAAGAAATGATTACTGACCCATGATATGTAAATGACAGACATGCAGAAATTAGTATTTGGGTCAACTCGTGTATTTTTCAACCATGAAATGAAAATCTCAGTGTTCACATTCCAATTCGTACATGAAAGCCTCACGGTGCTATTAGTTGACTATTGTGTTAATTTATTATTGTCTTAGTTAATGTTTTCAGAGCCACCATGAGGCTCTACCTCTACTTGCAATGCACGAATGTTGCAGCTGAAAGAGGGAAGTGTGTCCTTGTGGGCCAGCTGGTTACCTGACAGAGTTACCTGACAGTAGCCTGATGGGTTACTTACTTTAGTGGAGGAGAAAGGACGTGATTTTGAAGGAGAGACTAAGGCTCTCCTCCCCAAATATTTTAAATATGGGATCAGTCTATCACTTTCTTTCTTTTGAGTTCATAAAACCACAAGAATGTGTTAGACAATTATGCTACTATGACAAGTTCCTAGGTGCCACTGGGGACACCAAAGAATCCCTAGAGGAACTTTGTCTTTAAGCAAAAGAGACTCACTATAAAAATGGTGCAAGAACTCAAGAGGGAGAAAATATTTAGAAAGGCTTCTTGGAGGAAGTGATATTTAAGCTGTTTTGAAGGGCTGTTAGACTTGAATCGGTGAAGGGCAGGAGAACAGTCATTCCAGGTAGACGGCGAGAGAAAAGTCCCCGAGGATGGAGTACAAAGCCTCTAAAACTGAGGTCGCACTCTATGGAAACAGAAGGTGAATGTTGAAGAGCAGAAGGGAGAGGAGTACATTTGGAGATGCCACGCTGGTGGGATGACCATTCAGGGTGTTCCTTCCCAGAATGAACCAGATTGGAAATGAGTCTGGGCTTAGGTACATTATGCAGAAATGCAGCAAGGGTTAGAGTTGGGAGAGACTGCAACAGGAAGGCCAGTTGGGAGGTAGGACCCAGCAACTTAAAGTTAAGGAAAGAGGGCCTTTTTTTCATGTGTGTTAGGAGGAATAGCAGAGGGATCGAAAGGAAAGACCAGAAATGGAACTGTTAGAGATGTGTTTGCTTGCTGCATGCGGAGGGACAGATTTACTGTCTATCCTTAAATTCAATGGTTTTAAAGAGCACATTGAGTATATGATGCAGAGAGTAAACGGAGTAAGGAAATGCTGATGGTTTTGCCTTTTAATTTAATTAATTGGCTAGAGGGAACTCTCGGTATTTCCGCGGTGTAACTAAATCTTCTATTCTTGTAACCTCGTACATCATAGGCTTGAGATTGGGTAGTGCTGAGGTCTTTGGCTGCATTCAACAACCTTGGCCCTTGAATCTTGGGTCTGCCAACATCTTCAAGACAGGCACTTAGTCAAACCCTTTACTTGGGGATTTCAAGGTCAGAAGGGGTATTCTTCCTGAGAGGGGATCTGTGTTCGGGACAGTTCTGTATAGATGGGTTAGACCAATAGTTCTCAGTGGAGATTATGAATTTCATTTCAGGATAGCAAAGGGATATTTGTTACATAAAGGAGATATTGTGTTTGATGGGAGTTTAAAACATAAGAAACTTAGATATGCGACACCTTATGAGTAACCATCTCTTGCTATTATTATTTTTTATGCTGGACCAGTTAATGAATCTTTGTTGATCTTCTATGTGCATCATTTAGACATATTGTAGGTAAAAAGAAGTATTAATCACAGACTCTCTTCCAAATCTCAGATCTCAGACCTTGGCCTAATTTGGCCTGATAGCTTACCACGGGCTGGGGTAGGCCAGAAGAGAGTGGATAAAGCATAATATCCTGGAGGTTAGAGTACTGGCAAAAAATTATAAATGTGGTCCAAGATGAATGGTCCAACAGTGAGAGGACGAGAACCCATTCCTGGAAGATCGAGTAGGAAGGAGACTGACCAATAGTCAGTGGGTGCAGATCCTGCATCCTCAAGAACCAGGCGGAAATGAGAGATGGAACTCCACTCCTTATGGAGGGGCCAGACAAGAGCAAAACCCTGCCTCCAATGACCACAACTAGGTCATGGTGCGGCCTAGGGTTCAGGCAGCAAGCCAGAACTCAGGTCAGGGCAGACCAGCAGTGAGAGAATCTCCATGTTGAATCATAGATGCTAGGGTTAGAGTGGCTTTAATATGTTTTCGCCTGCTGGGGATGAAGCCAGATGTGAAGGCTGGGAACCATGCTGGATCTGACACTCAGTTTTATCATCTAATTGGAAGAACCAAAGTATAAATACATAACAAATCAGTCAATTGGACAATGGTTAACAAAGAGTATGGGCAATGGTTCAAGAGTATCCATAAATTCTGCACTATCTCCCTTGGATCAAGGACAACATGAGACTCCAAGACACGAGAGAGATCTTTGGGTTGAAGTGATTTCTGAAGGTTTCATGGAAGAGCAAGAGCTGGAGCCAGTCCTTGAAGAGAGGATGAATGAATATTTAAATTCAGTCATTCATTAATTCATTCACTCTCTCATTATTTGGCAAAAACTTAGGAAACCTCTGCTATGTGATAAGTGCTAAGAATAAAGAGGTGAACAAGAGAAACGCTGACCTTGGTTATAAAGATTATAGGCTAATCTGGTTTGGAGAGGCAAACAGGTGAGAATAGGCAGCTTTCAGCCCAGGACTTGTGGGTGTTCATGAGACCAGTGAGGCACACCCAGGGCTTACTTTTAAGAAGGTGCTTGTCTTTCTACCTGAGCTGCTTCTAATCCTGCCATTAATTGTGTAGTGCATAGGTTCTACCTGCCTTAAAGCTTAATCCTGAAGGAAACTAAAAATATTATTAATATAAACTCTTAGAGTTAGGGGTTGGCAAACTTCTGTAAAGATCCAGACAGTAAATATTGTAGGCTCTTCAGTTGTGTCAGGAAATCTAATTCTTGCTTTGATTTTTTTCAAACATCTAAAAATGTAAAACCCATTTTTAGTTCACAGCCTGGATTTGGCCTGCAGGCTACAGTTTGCTGTCTCCCGGTCTATACAGTTCCTTTTGTCCAGAGAACAATAAGGCATTCAATGATGGTAGTGGATGATGATAAGTAATATTTATTATAAATAATATTTGTAGAACACTAAACATTGTCTGATGTTATATATATTATTCCATTTGGTCCTCAAAACAATACAGCTGAACTTGGTAAGCCACATACTACCATTATTCTTCATTTCATAGGTAAGTAGATTGAGACTCAGGAATTTTCAGCCATTGTATTAAGTCACAGAGCCACAAAACCAGGACACTGATCTCATTCTTTTGATTCCAGAACTTGTCCTTGACCTACAGCTACTTTGAACTCTAGGTCATACAACTCGATTATTCACAATACTCACAGGGTACTCTAGTTGTGAATCTGAATGTGTTTTGAAATCAAAGGCTTACACTTACAAAGCAAACAAACAAGCATTGGATATGGTCTGAATTATGTCAGCGGTAGCAGGAGAGGAGGGCTGAGTAGACTGTTCTAAGAGCTGGAGACATACCACTACATTCAATAGACACAAACCCTGGTCTAATTAGTACCTTACATGCTACTGAAAGTTATTCTAATGGTGGTACACAATAGTAGAAAGAGTAGCAGCTACCTAAATGTCATCTATACTCACAAAAGGGTAATATGCAAATTGGTCATGACACCCTCACAGTCACGACTGGATATGCTAATTAGTCACAACCAGTATGCAAATTGACCATCACTCCAACACACAAGATGGCAGCCCCCATGTGGCCACAAGATGGCTGCCACAAGATGGCCTGCAGGGGAGGGCAGTTGTGAGCGATCAGGCCAGCAGGGGAGGGAAGTTAGGGGTGACCAAGCCTGAAAGGGAGCACAGTTGGGGATGACCAGGCCTGCAGGGGAGGGCAGTTAGGGGTGACTGGGCTGGCAGGGGAGGGCAGTTAGGGGTGACTGGGCCAGCAGGGGAGGACAATTGGGGGCAACTGAGCCTGCAGGGGAGGGCAGTTGGGGGCAACCAGGCCTGCAGGGGCGGGCAGTTAGGGGTGACTGGGTTGGCAGGGGAGGGCAGTTGTGGGTGATCAGGCCAGCACGGAAGGGCATTAGGAGTGACTGGGCTGGCAGGGGAGGGCAGTTAGGGGTGACCAGGCCAGCAGGGGAGGGCAGTTGAGGGCATCCAGGCCTGCAGGGGAGGGTAATTGGGAGGGGCCAGGCCTGCAAGGGAGGGCAGTTAGGGGTGATTGGCTGACAGGGGAGGGCAGTTGGGGGCAATCAGGTCAGCAGGGGAGGGCAGTTGGGGGTGATCCAGCTGGCAGGGGAACTGTTAGATGTCGATCAGGCCAGCAGGGGAGTGGTTAGGGCGTGATCAGGCTGGTAGGCAGAAGTGGTTAGGGGCAATCAGGCAGGCAGGCAGGTGAGCGGTTGGGAGCCAGCAGTCCAAGATTGCAGTCGGACATCCCTTGAGGGGTCCCAGATTGTAGAGGGTACAGGCTGGGCTGAGGGACCCCCCCCCCAGTGCACGAATTTCATGCACCGGGCCTCTAATGTATTATATTTGGAGTTACAAATGTTTTATCACTAATCTTCAAAATAATGCCATGAAGTGGGTCTTATTTCCTTAATTGCATAAGTACTTTAGCAACAATAGCTAACCTATGGAACTTACAATGTGCTAGGAAAGAAATGAACAAGGAGATAAGAGAACAGGTAGGTGGCCAAGAGGGATTTGAACTTGAGTCTGTACACCCTAGAGTCTTAAGGCCTCTCACTTTGTGCTAAAGCAAAACCCTGGGCCATGGCCATTTGACCTTACCAACGCACCTCCACTTTTCTATGCCTGGTGGATTTAAATCAGATTCCTTCATCTTTGTATTCTGTCATTTATGAGCCAAGGCAGCCAGAGAGCACTCATTCATTAGTGCTTTACAGTGTGGGGATTGCTGAGATGGCACTTCCGGTGTCATATAATGCCATTTTCTAAAGCTTATAACTCCGAAGCAATTGCCGCATGGGTTACAATTTCATCAATGTTCAAATGCTGTTGATGTGCTGTTGGGCAATTTTGAGGCATAGGCACTGAGTTTACTTTAAAAACACTTAAAAAAGCAAAAGTCGATGCACTGGGAATGATGCACTGGTTGGAATTCCTCCTCCCTTCCTTTGGCATACTCATTCTGAACCTCTCTCTAGGCACCATTAACATTATTTAACTTGCATGAATGTAGCAAAATTTAAGGTTCAGAATCAAATGACCTTTCTTTAGCTCTCCAGTGATCATGGCACAGGTGCACAAAGGAGGTTTTGTAGAACACATTTTTTAGTCATTTGAAAATCATGGAACCTTAAGCATGGAGGGGGACCTTAAGAGCTTACTTTTTAAATTTCTTAAGTTTTCTGTGATTGAGAGTTTGGCAAAAAAAAAAAAAATTTTTTTTTGGCTTTAAAAAGGAATAACGAATAATGTGCAAATAGTTTTTCCTTATAAATACATTTATTTGAAGAACTTCATCATTGCATAAATTCATTTTTCCAAATTAATTTCTATTTTTTAAAAAAGATGAAACCCATGGTTTTAATGTGCCATTAAGAAAGCTCAGTGATCACATATAATAACAATGTATTAAAAGCTACACAGGAAAGAAGCCATTTTTAAAAACCCATAACTCAACAGAATAAAAAAATGACAGACTAGCCATTCATGCAAATTAGCTAACTCACATTTATCAGAGAAAATATTTCATAGCATTAACAACACTGTCATTTAAGAAAAATTAAATGGGGCCCAGAACCACACATTTATTTTTACTGCATTCATTATTCATTTACTCATGTCTTTTCTTTTTTCTTCTTTGAATTGTAAGTTTTGAATTCAAAGTTCAGTAGAGAAAGAAGCAGATGATTTTCCCATTTTAGTGACCCCGTGGTTAGCAGCAATAAAGCAACAAGAACAAATCTGGCTTGAAACGTGTCCAAACCCACATCTCCCAGTGTGCACAAAAGGCAAAAAAAGTAAGATGTGCAGCGGATATTAACATGAGTAATCTTGGAAATCCAAATATTAAACATATGTCAAAGATTATCAGATGCACATCCACATGGCTTATAGAGATCTCTTTCATCCGAGGAGCTCCAGCCCATGTCAGTGTGCATGGGCTAGTTCTCCAGCCCCGAAGGCCTCATCAAAGCTTGGTGTATCCAGCGATGACAGCCCCGTTTCTCAGATGGGTGCTTGTAAAGTAATAAGTCCTCACTCCCACACCTTCCTGAAAGACAGTCTTATTAATCTCTACCCCCACCTGGAGATAACATTATTTAAATCCAAGGTGATTAAATCATTTGCCCAGTAAGCTGCCCAGTTCAGGAAATTTCTTGGGGTCTTTGATTTGTGTTCTGATGCTGAAGGCACTAGAACCACACTCAACTCTATCTACAGGGCTTTTACCATAGCAATCCAGAGAAGAATGTTCCAGATGAGACATTGAGAAGTAGTATTGTCATCTCCTGGGCATTGTGCGAAGGCCATGGCTTAATTGCTTCCTTCCCTTAGTAAAATGTGCACAAAATAATTGGTACCTTCTTCTCTCCAAACTTTATTCTGTAGGGTAATTTTAGTTATATTTGGGAAGTACTTAGAGTGTACTATCATAATAGGGAACCAGCTTAATATTTTTTTCTGTGTGTATATTGGTTGTTGAGTAGTAATTTATACAACTTCTGAGTACAGTATGACCTTACTTTTTATTAGCCTCAATTTTGTCATCTGTAAATTGCGAAAGAAAAGCTGAATCTCAATATTTCACAATGAGATCATGTTTATGAGAAGATATTGTAAACTCTAGAGCTTTGTACAAATGTAGACTGTTATTATTACCATAAGGCACATCTACCAGAAAGAAGCCCCTCGAGTGATAACCAGCGAACTGAAATCCAATTTTGTTTTCGCATCTCTTCATCCTTGGCAAATGTCACAGATTTGTATAATTTGCAGAATCTTCACTATTAACTGTTACCCTGTGCATGCCACTTAGTAGGCAGGCTGAGTGAGGCAGAGAGTAAATTCTCACTTTTGTGCCCCTGCCTTCTCAGGGAGCCTGGCGCCTAGCAGGTGCTCAACAAAAGGTGTTCTGAATTAAACTGGATTGTGAAGAGGGTGGCACGACTTGGAATGAACCAGGCAAGTGAATACAAGATACGCTGCCAGTTTGGTGGAACCTGTCCAGGGAGGTGGTGTGACAGGCAGCGTCCCGAGGCACTGCTGGAGGAGTAGAGGAGCCAGCCATTCTCTATGGAGGACTGGAGTGCCCAGAGCAAGTGTGATGGGGAGTTTGTCCGCTGGGGCCCGTCCTTCTGCCTCTGATACCTTTTCTTACTTTCTCTTCCATCTTTTACCACTCGGAGAAGGAGAAATTGCTTTATTTTCTCATCTGTTGCATATAGGCCTGTTCTCATTCTGTGAGGTAGAGGAAGCTTAGATTCTTTGGGGAATAGCATGGATGCTCCAGCTCTGTTCTCCAGGGGGTTTGCAGGAGCACTAAAAGACAGACTGCAGACTTTGTCACCAAGTGGGAGTTTGGGGGGAGGAGGAGATGGAACTTTAGGGAAAGATCTTAAATATGTCAGCACACACTTTTGTGTGAAAGATTTGCTTGCTGAATTAGTCCTTACACCAAAATATCTGTTTTGGTCATTAAAGTAAAACATCATGCATAGTAAGAATAATCACCCTATTAACTTTTATCCTTTGACCTAGTATATTCTAGACCACATTTTGAGAAATAAAGAAAAATGTATTCTCAAGGGGTTTGACTTGCTTATGTCAATGTGTTCCCAAATACTATGACTTGATTTTCTTCACTTTGATACACCTCCCATCATTGCAATAGAAACTATTATTATCAGCTAAAGAATCTCAAAACTGAACACACTCTTTCAAGAACACGGGGTTAAATGAAAGGGGTGGCTCACTTGTCTTTGTCTGAGTTAGGGAGGGTGGAGTTACACTCAACCCGCTCTCCTTTCTTCTTGCCTACTTATCTCCCTTCCATCTTTACCTTTATCTTTAACCTACATCTCATAAACTGAGTGTGCAGGACTATCAGTCCCTCAGAGCATCATGTACCCAGGCAGAGATGCAAACAGATCTGGGGCTGCAGCCGCCACTGCCTGAGCCATCTCCTTCTGGACGAAGGGAACTGTGCTCTGAAAGAAAAGCCTAAATGCAAAAATCCCATCTTAACTGCTTGGTAATAATTTCCTTCTCATCCTTTTCACGGCCATTCTCTAGAAAATACATGGAAAGCTTTGCTTTTGGTTCTAAGCTGCAAGGAACTGAAGAAACAAGAGAGGACTTGCAGACGATCTAGATTTGGGGTCATTGAGATAAATCGCATATTCTTTTAAAAATATGTTTTTATATATTTAGAGAGAGTGGAAAGGAGAGGGAGAGAGAGAGAAATATTGATTGGCTGCCTGAATTGGCGACATCTCGGTGCATGGGACGACACTCAACCAGCTGAGCCATACCGACTGAGCCAAGGCTGAAACATTATTCTATAGCTGATTTCGGTCAGACTATCAAAAACCAATGAAAGCTGCTGAACATGATGGCAGATCAGCCCACAAACACTTGTTTACTTTCGCACCTCTATTTTAGAGTGAAATATTAGATGGGGAAAAATGAATGTGTCTAGAATAAAACACTGGTGATTTTACATGTTCACATTTTCAGAGAATGCAGTATGTTTAAATGAAAATATTTATAAAATGTTGATTTAAACATCTCACATTCCACTCCAAAGTGATCAAGGCTTTAAGTCTGTTTTACTGAATAACTCTTTGACAAAAGCAATTCACTTGTCATTTGCATACATGCGTGCATACTAGTATATTTACTGGAATCAGCTGAACTGGTAAACTGTGGCCAATTGAAAAGTCAACACGTTCATTGGCATTTAGTTTATTAAAACATGTGTTTAATTATTTAGAGAGACCAACCTGAAGAATACCATGGCCAGTTAGAAGCATACATATTTTTGCTTGGGGCTTGATTTCTATAATGCAAGTATTTCAAAACTGTTATTCAGAATCTATGAGCAGCTGTAGTTGGATTCGATCTTCAGAATCTCAGGAGTTGGGAAGAGTATGAGAGGCTTCTTGTGCATTGTTTTTCAGACTCTCCTGATGATAGTGATTCCTGGTCCTTATTCCAGACCTATTGAATTTGAACTTCCATGGCTGGGGCCTCAGAAACTGTGCTTGTTTAAACAATGTGGTATTTTTATCATTAGGAAAGTGTGAAACAGACCTAGTCCAGTAGTTCTCAGCCCTGGCTATGTATCAGAATTGTTTGTATAGGATGTTGAAAATACAGAAGGCTGGGTAGTGGGTGCCATGCTCTTATAAATTCTAATTCTACTTTATGTATTTAATAGAGGCCCGGTGCATAGATTTGTGCACCAGTGGGATCCCTCTGTCTGGCCTGCATCCTCTCGCAATCTGGGACCTCTTGGGGGATGTTGGAGGCCTGGTGCATGGATTTGGCCTGATCCCCATAGGCCAGGCCGAGGGACCTCACTGGTGCATGAATCCATGCACAGGGCCTCTAGTATGCATAAAAGATCTTTTGTTAATCTTTTCCCGCCCTTCTCCCTCCCCCTTCCCTCTGAGATTCATCAGTCTGTTCCATATTTCCATGCCTGTGCATTGAGTGTCTGCCCCCTGGTGGTCACTGCATGTCATAGCTACTGGTTGAACAGATAAACAGTTGAATGGTCGCTTAGGCTTTTACATATATAGATATTCTTAATAAGCTTCACAGGCAAGACCAAAGCAGGTTTGGAATTAGTGATCTAGTCTGACCTCCTACATGTCAGAAATTGCTTTCAAAACAATCTGCTTAAACATTCTGATTCAAATGCCAGCCTTTCCCTTGTTGGAGGGCTCATAATTTTAGATATTAATTTTATTTATTGGGCCACATTATGACTTCCTGTAACCTCTGACCACCAGTCTCAGTTTGCTCTCCACAGCAACAGAATAATTATTTCAAATGTGTAGCCCATAGAAGGTATTTAGTAAGTGTCAGATCTGTTCCTTTGTCCCCACATAACTGTCCTTCAAGTATGACAAATCCCATCCTGACCTATTCCTTTACAAGTGATGACTTGTAAATTATCTCTTTTTCATACAAAACATTTCTACTTTTAAGAACAATCTTTGTGGTTTTCATATTCTTATAATTCTCATTACCTGAATCCAGACATGCAGCAACATCTTCATTGAAATTAATGTATCCACAGATATTATTGGGCACCCATTATATGTCAATCTCTGCTTTAGATACAAGGGGCCCCACAGTAACCAGGATTAAGCCCAGGGTGCCAGATTAGCTCCAAATGAACCTAGTAAGGATACAACTCTGACCCCATTGTTTCAGTAATGCAGCCCAGTGACTATATTGGCTATTTTGAAAGCCTTGTCACACTGTTAGTTTAGTTTAGGTCAGACTTAGTTACTGCTATTATTATATCACCATCATTACTATTACAAACACTATAAAATATAACTTTCAGCCTGGCCGGTGTGGCTCAGTGGTTGAGCATTGACCTATGAAGTAGGAGGTCAGGGTTTGATTCCCAGTCAGGGCACATGCTGGGTTGCAGGCTCAGTCCTCAGTAGGGGGCATACTGGAGGCAGCCGATCAATGATTTTCTCTCATCATTGATGTTTCTATCTCTGAAATCAATAAAAAAATATTAAAAAAGATATAGAATTTACAAATTATTTCTACATCCCCAATTCTTACAACAGCTCTGAAACTTGTACTATTATTTATAATTTATGGATAGAAAAACTGAGGCTCACATAAGTGTAGGGTTTTTCTTGAGATTGCATATGTAACATTTAGTCAAGCTAGGACTTGAACTTAGACTTTCTGACTCCAAATCCGGAGCATTTTTTATTGCCTCATGGTGCCATAAATGAGGGCTTCTTTAACTATAGCAAGTGGGACAAAGTAGATAGGACATTATTTTTTTCGTATTTAGTTATATGACTACTTTGATCCTTTATTCAAGTCTCTTGAGCACGTTCTCCTTGTCCTTATCCAAGTTATTAAAAACTTTGAACAGGACACAGCCAAAGAGAGAACCCATTGGCATATTTCTGAGAGATCTTTCTCTAGATTAGCAGTAAAACAGTAACTAGCGCCGAAACCGGTTTGGCTCAGTGGATAGAGCGTCGGCCTGCGGACTGAAAGGTCCCAGGTTCGATTCCGGTCAAGGGCATGTACCTGGGTTGCGGGCACATCCCCCATGGGAGGTGTGCAGGAGGCAGCTGATCGATGTTTCTCTCTCATCGATGTTTCTGGCTCTCTATCTCTCTCCCTTCCTCTCTGTAAAAAAATCAATAAAAATATATTAAAAAAAAAAAAAAAAAAAAAACAGTAACTAGCACATTGGCAACCATTTCACAACCAGCTAGAATTTGATGTACCGGTGCCATCATTCTGCTCACATGTCCTCATGTTGACATTCAATGAGATCATGAAAGCCTTTGTTAAACGTCTTGATGAAGTCCTGATATGTTATGTCTATGGAATTCTCCCGATTCACTAAAGAGAAAATGGGTTGCCTTTTAGCTGAGGGGAGCATTTTAACTGTCCCACAAATCAAGTTACTTTATTATTCAGAAGAAAAAACTCTCAAGGTGTACTTTTACATCTTGGAAGGGCACTGTAGGAATCCCATCCTGTGAGATCCAGCTCAGATGTCGCCTTTTCTGAGAAGCCATTTTTGCTTTCCCCTGGCAGATTTAGCAATGCCTGTTGCTCTGTCCCAGCATATGGGGCATTTCTCTAGTATAGCACTTACCACATTACCTTATAGTTATTTATATTTTCTTTTTACTCCCAGTATTTGAACTTCTTGAGGTCAAGGGCTGCATTTTATTCACCTTTGAATTCTTCCACGGTAGTACAAATATCTAGCATATTGGTGTATATAAAAGAGTCACAGTAAATATTTGCTGAATGAATGAATGTGTGATTGAATACATATCTGAGTGTGATACAAAGTTTTCTTGTAAAGTTTTTATTAGCAAAACAACACTAATAAGAATCCTCTTTCAATTTCTTCTTGGATTTGGCACTTCTGATAGAAGGTATTTAGGAGCAATGGACAAAGCCTGATCAAGAAAGTCCAACATTCATCTAGTCTTTGAAAAAGAAGAATTAATCCTTTGCTCCCATGAAGTAGTTGGAGTTTCAAGATTAATCTTAACTCTCTTCGTAGCCTATAAAACAAAACTAATTGCAGAATTTAAAGCTTTAGAGCATTTTAGGTGGCTTGATGGGAAAGCATTGAAATAAATACAAACATTTAGATAAAACAACCATTTTAATAGTGTTAACTCTGCCAATTAATGATAATGGAAGAGCCGTCCAATTAGCTAAATAGCTAATAGTTTTATCAAGCAGAGGTTGGTAATTTAGAGCAAACAAATTCTTTCTAATTTTATCCACTTGCACACCAAGATATTTAAAGGATAACAGGGGATCCAATAAAGAGTATTGCTCAAGAAGAGCTATATTTAAATCTCCTAATGGCTATAGCATAGAGTTATCCCAATTAGTCAGAAAACCCAAGCAGTCAGTAAATTCTTTTAAGCTTCCACAATTTGGGGTAAAAATAAATGAGATACAACAAAGGTGCTGCTTGTGATCATTAGCGTTATCATTGTGGTATATTTGGAAGATGGAGTGCCGTGAGGAGCGAGGGATGCACATTTAACTCATCAAACTCAAAATTGTGATTGCTCTGGAGTCACAATCTGCTTCACATTGAAGCTTTTTTGGGGGGTTTTCATGGAGGTCACCGCCCAACTCCCCTTTTCAGAGCAGAAGGTCAGGGGGAAGTTCTCATGCTCAGCACCACCAAGGGTTAGACTTTCCCCGTCAAACCTCCATAGGGAATTCAGGCACATAATTGGATAATTCAGGAAAATCCTCTTAGGACCAGAATTATGTTAGCATTTCTTGCAATCCCTATTTTATTTTTCTCAAGAGGATAGGCTTTTAAAAAACATCTGTGTTGTCTGGGTCTGTGAACTTCATCAGTAGAGATCTGGTCAGTTAAGGACAAAAGGCAAATAGACTGAAAAGAACCTCTGTCATCTATCTTCTGCTTGAGCACAAGAACAACTCTTTACATTTCGGAATAAATGCTGCTGTTGATCCCACATTAGGGTACTGCCAACCAAGCACTGTGATCAGATGAACAAGCTTTGGAGTAAAACGAACAAAATGAAGATAATTTCCGAAGTGTTATCTCTGTCAGTATCAGTGGGAAAGAAGTATTCTCCGGCTATCATAGCAACTACAGTGTACTGAGCTGCTTACTAGCTTCCTACCAATAAAGTGGGTATTATCCCTGTTGTATATACGAGTTTACTGAGGCTTGTAGGTTCACATTGCTTGCCCACAGAAAGGAGTCTTAGAGCCAGGATTCAGAGTCAGGGCTCTCTAACTGCAAGGACCTGGCTCTTTACCTGGCTGGCATGTTGTCAGCATTCCGTGTATGTTGCAGGAGGAGGATGAGCCCCGTGTGTTCCAGTGGTACAGAGAACAAATACCCTCTGGACAAATACAGAATGAACTGGACCCAGCTGGGCATTTGCATTAAAGTGCCTCACCAGAGGTCCCAGCTGCTCTGGCAGAGTGCCCAGGCACTGCCCCAGAGCCAAACAGAATGCTCTTTGAGATGCCTCTGGTTTTCGTTTGCCAAGCCTTGCCATACTCAACAAGTGGGAGGGGCTGACCTCCCAACCTGCCTCTTTCCAGTGAGACATGGAAGGATGTGGATATTAAAGGAATCAATTTTTATTAATATCTTGTTATCAACAGGTAACATTTAAAAAAATCTTTATTGTTGAAAGTATTCCATATGTTCTTTAAACTGTTAAAAGACTTGTCAAATCCATAGTAGAACCAATTTTCAACAAGGATTGTTAGATAGAAGGTTGTCAGTGATATAAGCCACATGGAACTTGCAATTACCAAGACAGAAGAGCGAAGGCTAATGGAAAGATTTAAATGTGGTTCAGTTGTAGGGCTGAGGGCAGGGTGAGCTGAAAGAACACTTCCTTACCCAGACACCTAAGTGGTAAACCAGCCTGAGCAAGGCCTAGTCAATATGAGGCAGCAGTCTTAATTTCTCCCCCTTTACATTCTCTACTGTTTGGTTTAGGTCATTTTGTGGAGACAGCTATATCTGACCTTAAACCCAAATATTGGCTCTGTGATGAACAAAATGGAAAAAGAAGCTTTGGCTAAAAAAGATGAAGGGATTAGCTAATGAACATATATGCATAGCTCATTAATTCGTACCAAACAAGGTTTTAACACACTGTTTTTAGTAGGCTATAATTACTAAATAAATTAAAAAAAAAATATATATATATATCTCCTGTTACTTAACAGCCACAAGAGCATGGACTGGTTATTTAAGCACCTGAAGCACAGATCTTGTGGAAAAGGGGATCTTGCAGATTGTAGATACTCAATGAGCAGATTTTTCTTTCTAATTCTACTATTCTTCACTACTTTCTGGACATTGTAAGTGGAACTGGTCCTCAGCAGAACCGGCACTTTAGTTTGAGAAAGAATGAGAACAAACAACTGAATATTCCTAGGACAATCACTTTGGCCTTTGGTCCCAGAGGTTTGACGGTAAATTCTACCTGCCATCAGCTGAGTGTCGGGGTAAAATACTGGCCCAGGACTAAGGATTCTTGGACTTTTCCCACTTTAGCTACTATCTTATGTCAGGCTTCCTGAGAAGCAACTCCAATGTGGAGATGGCTATGCAGGAGATTTATTGGGCAGTGCTCTCAACAGCACCTGTGAGAGGTTGAGGGACAGAGGGTTGGTTAGTCAGGAAAGATGGATTGTGATAGAACTGTAACAAGGTCCTCAGCCGATCCCAGAGGGAGCTCTGGAGCTGGGGTGGCCTTTCAGAACTGTCATGAATTAAGGCCAAGGGCTGCCCCCAGAGGAGGGGTCAGAGTCCTAGGAGAGGGTGAGTCTTACTGAGGGACCCAGCTGGGAACCAAACATGTAGCATTTCTCACTGGTAGAAGAGTGAGTGCCTTCAGGAGAAGGGTGGAGGGGTTTGGGCAGGCCACTGTAACATCCACTGCAGCTACCAGATGAGTAAGGCCCTGCACTTCTTGGTCCTCACTGTCCCTAAATCAAACAATGCTTTCTACCAATATTTACAAACACCTACTTTGTGCCTACTGTTTCCTTTATGTGCAATGCCTTCCCCTCACTCAGAGCTACTTGATGAATAAATTTATCAAGATTCTGATAAAAGTTTCTCTAGGAGACACTTTTAACTATAAGGTACAACTGTATGCTATCATCTCTATTTCTGTGCCAACACAGCATTTTATACATACCTCTCCCAGGACTTATCTCTCTTATTAAAATCACTGTGGTCAGGGAACCTTATTTATATTTGTATTTTTCCCCCCTCAACACAAAACTTCAGTGAACAAGTAATTATTTAAAGTCAATTTTGTCTAATAGCATAATATAGTTATATCTTTTTCTTTTGGTGACTCTGTGTGGTTTATTTTTTCTAATCTTTCAGTTTCATTTTTTCTGTATTATACTAGAGGCCTGGTGCACAAAATTCGTGCATGGGGGCGGGTGTCTCTCAGCCCGGCCTGCACCCTCTCCAATCTGGGACCCCTAGGGGAATGTCCTATTTCCGGTTTAGCCTGATCCCGCAGGGATCGGGCTAAACCAGCATTCGGACATCCCTCTCACAATCCAGGACTGCTAGCTCCAAACCACTCGCCCACTTGCCTGCCTAATTGCCCCTAACCGCTTCTGCCTGACAGCCTGATCACCCCCTAACCACTCTCCTGCCAGCCTGATCAACGCCTAGCTGCTCCCCTGAGGGCCCGATTGCCCCCAACTGCCCTACCTTGCTGGCCCAGTGTCCCCCAGCTGCCATTCCCTGCCAGCCTGGTCACCCCTAACTGCCCTCCACTTCAGGCCCAGTCACCCCTAACTCCCCTCCCCTGCTGGCCTGATCACCCACAACTACCCTCCCCTGCCATCTTGTGCCCACATGGGGGCAGCCATCTTGTGTGAGGGTGTGACAGGCAATTTGCATATTAGCTCTTTATAATATAGGATTTTATATATAATATATATTTCTATTTTATTTTAATTATTTTATTTATATTTTAATATGAAATGTAATTAAATTTAAATATAATGAAATTTAATTGAAATTAACCAGCCTGACAGTTTTTGTATTTTACTGGAATGTAGGACATCCATCCTGAATGTAATCACTAATGTATATAAATTAAAATGTACCATCTTATTTTGTGCTTTTTATTTGATCCATCAGATCTATATCTCTTTTTCTCACTCCTCTTGATTTCTTTTGGGTTGACTTTTTTTTTTTTTTACCAACTATTTTTCTTCTCCATTGGTTTGGAAATCATATACTTTTCCCCATTCTTTTAGTGACTACCTTACAAATTACAACATTCACCCTTCAATTAGCAAACTCTAATGTTAATCCACACTTTTACTCTCCTTCTGGAATAAATACTCAAAATAACTTAACTAAATGCCCTCTTTCCCTCACTTAGAGTTGACAATATATAGTTGTCACAGAATTTTAGTTCTCTAGATTTAAAAAATCTGTAAGACACTTACAGCTTTTAAAGTCAATGTTTATGTTTACCCACATATTTACCACATTTTTAGTTCTTTAATCCTGCCTGCATCTCTGATCCTTTAGTCTAGTCTGCTAGTTGTGAATTTCTCTGTTTGTGTTCATCTGAAAATTTCTATAGTTTACTTTTATTCTTGAAGGATATTTTGCTGGGGATAAAATTGTATGGTAGTTTTTATTTTGTATGAGAACATATTTCCATTTTTCTCTGAATTTTATTTTTGCCTTTGAGAAATTTAACCATAGTTTTTGAAGGTAAATCTGTTTTATTTTTCTTTAGCTGCTATAAATATTTCTCTCCTTTTTTTTTAGTTTTCTGTAATTTTACAATGATGTCTTAATATATCTTTCTTTTTTCTTTATCCTGCTTGGAGTTCTTAGGTTTTGTTAATCTGTCCTGAAAAATTCTGTCATTCAGCCATAACACTTTCAATATTGTTTTTGCCCCATTTCTCACTCTTGCTTTTATTTCTAAACCTACAATTAAACAGATGCCATGCCTTTTTAATATATCCTCTTTTCTATATTTCTATTTTTTGTCTCTTTGTTCTATACTGTAGACAGTTTATTCTGACCTATTTTCTTGTTCAATAATTCTCTCTTCACCTATGTCTAAACTACAATTAAACTCATTCAATCAATTCTTAATTAATTATTATATTTTCCTTTTCAAAAGTATCTTACTTCTTCCCCTGTCCTAGATTCTTCCTCAAATTTCAGGCTTGGCTTTTCTTTATTCTTTGACTTGGTGGCTGTAGCTGTTTTATAGTCTATGTAAAATAATTCCAACATATAAAGTCATTGTGGGTCTGATTCTATCATCTTGATATTTTGACTGATTCTTGCTCATGGTGTCTTGTATTCATATGCCTTTTATTGTGTGCTATGCAATGTTTTTGGTAACTTTTGGAATAGTAAGAGCCATAAGAGTTGTAGGTTGTTTATTTGAGTCTTAAACTTTGGTGGACCCTGAGCTTTGAATTTTGTTTTTTCTGCCCTCCTAAAGAGCTTCAAAAGCAAATGCAATTTCAAGGTTACTTCCTCCTAATAGGAAAATGGCCTTAGGGGAAAACAGATTTGAACACAGGACTTTGATTTTCTCTTGGATTTTTACTGGGAAATTTCTCATTTGGGGGTTAATCGTTGATGATTTTGGAAGGTGTGTGTGGGTTTTAAAAAATAGTTCACCCAATTTTATTTTACTTTTTCTCCACAGAAGAGTTAATATAAGATAGCTGGTCTACTATTATAGAAAGTAGAATTCTATTTTTTAATTATAGACTTTTGTGCAGCTTTGGTCATCAATATTTGCTAAATAACAGCTATATGAATGTTCATAGGCATTGGAATCAGTTGTATAAGCTATGGTTTCTGTCTTCAAAGAACTTTTCATTTGTTAGCCAAAGGAAAAATGCACACAATCCCCCCTGTACATAATGACTACTCTGGGTGATTTACAGCAAATGCTACCTTTCCATACTTTCTCAGTGGTAGTGTAAATTAATATATGTCTTTGAAGAAAAATGCAATAGTGCTTATCAAAATTAAATATGTATATATCCTTTGGCTAAATAATTCCACATCTAAGTATTTTTTTGATGTATACCCTGTATATATTTGCCTAAGTGCTCAAAGATATGTATATGTGGATATTCATTGATAGAAGCATGCTTGTAATAAAAAAAACTGGAAATAATTTAAAGGTCAACAGGGGTTTGATTAAATTTAATGTACCATACAATGGAATACTATGTAGCCATTAAAAAGAATGGGAAAAGATTTGTATGTATTGCTATGGAATAACTCCTATGAAATATATATGTGAAAACAAAGAAGGAATAATCATGTGAGTGTATATAGTATGCTACACACACACACACACACACACACACACACACACACACACATGCTAAAAATTTATAAAGTGTCTCTGAAAGGCTCTACTTGGAATTGCTAACAACATTATATCTGAAGAGAAAACTGAGTTCAGAGTATGAGAATAGGAAGAGAACTTTTCACTGGGTACTTCTGTGTTCCGTATGCATGTTTTAACCATTACATTACTAACCAAAAAGTGTGAGGAAAGTACTGTATTAGCAGGTACGCCATACATGTGATTTATGGACCTGCGCTGTAGTTTGGTTTGTTCTGAGAAAGTCCTATGGCCTTTCTAGGACTCAGTGTCTCCCTCTGTGAAATGCTGACCTAGATAATCTCTAAGGTCTCTTTCACTCTGGCATTCCCCATCCCACCTGCTAACATGAAGATACTCTGATTACAGAAATACTTCAGTCAGGCAGCACTTTTAAAGATACTTTGGCAAGTGCAAGTATTAGTATTAGATAGTTATTGGTTGCTGAGAATGCTAACATTCTTTTTGGTGTTCCTTCAAGTATTAAAATGTGCTTTCCCTAAGGCAATACACTAAAATAATTGATTTGTTTGGATTCACAGTTTGAAACTGTGATTTTTAATATAACCTCACATTTGAAATATTTCAGGCCTGTTTTTCTTTAGGATTGGGTAGGCTTAAGTCTCTGACAGATTGACCAAATCTTGTTACCCTCTATTTACTGTACAATGAAAACTTATTTCATAAGAGTTTCCACATTTTATGCTCACATAGATCTAAGTGGCCAAAACATTTAATTAAATGGACTTTTCATACAACCTCATTTCCTGGCTGGTCATATATATCGATGATAACAGCAGCATCCCACCCATGGCTATGACTCTGAATCTTAAAAAAAAAAGAATTATTTAAATCTAAACTATGCTCAGACTAATTAATGATTTAAAATCCCTTTTAATTATATAAAAATAATTCAAATTAATTTTGAAAAGTTCAAAAAATAGAGAAGTATATAAAGTAAGTTTTAAAAGTTTTCTCTTCCCTGTTTCAATCCCACTCTTCGGAGGTAAACACAGTTAGTATGGTATGTATTTTCTTACACATACACACAGAGTTTGTTTTTACAATAATGGGATTATACTGAACATACTGTTTACAATTTGTTTTTGTACTAGGCAACATATTGTACTTGGTGTACATGCAGCCCTATTTTGTTCTTTAAAGGGCTGTTAACTATTCGAAAACACAGATATATTATGATTTATTTACATTTTTTCTTAGTAATGGACATCTAGAGTTAGTTTCCATTTATATGCTGTGAGAATCAGTATTGCATTAAACGTAGATACTTGGCTAGAATTTTTGTAGACTATTTTTCTAGAATTGGGGTTTTGGATTACATGGTGCTTCTATGTGCCAGGTACCATTGTGAACACTTTATAAAATCAACTTTCATTCCCATAATAGTATAGATACTATTACTATCTCCATTTTGCATGTGGTAAGCTTAGGCTCAGAGAGGTTAAGTATCTTGCTTAAAGCCTCACAGCTCTATGTGGTAGAGCCAGGCTTGGAACCCAGACTACAACTTCAGAGTCTGGGCTTAACTCCTACTCCTTGCTGCCTCATGGAGAGGTATACTCGTTGAAATTTTGACAAACACTCTCAACTTGTCCCCCCAAAAGACAGTATCTATTTATGCTTACACCAACTAAATTTTATAGTTTACTCATTTCCACATTTGCTTACCAAAGACTAAGTTCTTATTTAGAATTTCTTTTTGCCAACATGTGGTTGGAAAAATAGTATCATATTATTGTTTTAATTTATAATTAATGTATTATTAACATTTGTAGTACTTAACTTTTATTAGACTTTTACTACAATAAAATACATAAAAGAATTCCTCATCATTTCCAGATTATCATCCAAGAACAGTGAAGGCCACACACAGCTTCTCCAGGAAATGCTGACAGCATGGCGTACACATGGCTTCCATGTTTGTAGTGGTTCCAAAGTTTCCTTTGAGGTTAATTTCTTTTTTTGTTTTCTTTTGGATAAACTTCTCACAGAGGACCTGGGTGAGCAGAAGGCTCTTAAAAATTATAGCCCAATCTATTTCTTGAGCAATCCAGGAACTTTTTCATAACGTGATGCTCAGATTCACATAGTTTATGAAAGGGTGTGCCCAGAACAGTTAGGAAAAGCAAAACAGCATTTTAACAGTGAGGGATTTAGCAGGAAGATCTGACCCAACAAGTAGAAACTCCTTTAAAGGTTCAATCAAGTTTATTCCCATCACATTCCTCTGGAATGCCCAAGAGGCACATGCTTTGTCAATGAAAATTATTTTCAATCTCATTGATGTTTTGTTTGGCAAGAACCGTTTCTTTGAGCAATTTCTTATTAATTATCTACAATTTTTCATTTCTGACAGTGTTATCACCAGCTGCATATTTAGAAAAGAGCCCAACTTCAACCTGTGTTCAGTTTTCATCTGTTTTTTCCTTGAGAATGTAATTTGAAAAAACAAAGTCAATGTATTTGCAACCAACTTTCAGATCTTCAACATCAGGCTCACAACAAGAAATGTGTACACAATGGAATTCTTCTATCATTCCTATTTTGCAAGACCAAATCATTATGCACCATCTTACCAGTGGTATTATTTAGCTTTGTCCCTGTCTTTGTGGATTGCAATTTTCTATTTCTGGGGATATGGTTTGCCTTGGAGCAATCCAAATATGAGCAGCAACACCCCGTGTTAAATGGGGTCCTGCCTCCCAGACAAATAACTCACTGTGGTTCTAAGATTGTATCTTCCCACAGGTGTTCACTCAAACTGTTTTGGTCAAACCACATTCTACCTGGGTGTAGTAAACATACACCCAGGATTAGATGAAGGTGTTCAGCACATATTATTTTTACCTACTGAGGGTGGTGTGGGAGGGCAATGTTGGGCAGTGCTGCCTCCTGGCTTTGAACAGCCTGTTGGTCCCCAGAGGGCATTTCACTGGGCTTTCATTTAAATATTGTTTACACACAGCCATTCATTTCCTCTATCAAGAGCTGCCTCAAACAGACTGTCAAACTGCAGCGGGAAGGCCGGGGAGGGTAGGGGGGCAGAAGGGAGGAGGTAAGAGATCAACTGAAGGACTTATATGCATGCATATAAGCATAACCAATGGACATAAGACACTGGGGGGTAGGGGAGGCCAGGGGATTGTCAAGGGTGGGGGAAAAAAGGAGACATATGTAATACCCTTTGTAATACTTTAAGCAATAAAACTAAAAAAAAAACAAAAACAAAAATACCAAAAAAGAGTTGCCAATCCAAAGGAGCTAGCTCCACCTGTCAGGCGACTCTACCCTCTTCTCAACCAGGTAGCAAGCATAGGAGCCAGGCCAGTGGCGGGAGGCACGGCCACACTAGCCATGCAGTGCAGTGGCTCTCAATGCGCAGCAGCGTCAGCATTGCCTGGGAACTTGTTTGGGAAGTGAATCCCTAGCCCCACCCTATGTCTCCTGGTGATTTGGGTGCAGGCCAAAAAGTTTAAGAGTCACTGCTCTAGCTTGACATGTCGGAATCTTCCACGTTATCATTTTTTACTCCTCTATATTTATGTCCCTCTTTACCCCTATCACATGTTCTCAGTCACAGATTCACTTTCTAAATGTCTTTGAGCTGTTCTGTGGACAGGGGCTCACCCTGACCAGTGGCATGCTGGCAAATACTTCACAGCAGGCTGGAGAGCGAAGGACAGTTTAATGTGCAGCCTTCCACAGTTTTTGTGGGTTAAGCAGCCACCATGGCCCATTTTAACATAAGCACATTATGTTACTGATCATGGAGTTAAGGAGACATGTGCGTGATTGCTTTTGAGAGTGGTGTAAGCCCATTCCAACACCCTACCTGGAGGTGCCAGTAGTCCTGTAGATATTGGTTCAAATTTAACTTAGTGGGAATTTAGATTGAGTGTACATGCAAAATTGGAGTCATTATTTGCAGGCCATTTGTGAATTATTGAATACTTTTGATGACTAAAATGCCTGAAATATTCAATTGATATCCTGTAAGATCACTTAAAATATTAAAAATCAGCTTACAAATGGTATTTTGGGGATACCACACACATAACAGATTCAAACTCACCCCTATATTTTGTTCATTTCTTATGTATGCCTGGTTAAAATTACTTGTTTCGTAGATAGTAAGCCCTAATCTATATTATAAAAACCTAGTGGCCCTAATGCCGTATGACCAAAGACTGGTCACCCAGGAGGCTGTGTGTGAGGCGAGGCGCACACGGGTGGACTCTGGGTCTCTGCGCAGCGGGGTCTGGGCCCTGGGTCTCATGCAACTTTGCACACTAAGTCACTAGTATACCATAAACCTTGTTTTTCTCACTATTCTATCTTTATTAATTACTCTTAGAATTGTCCAAACAGTGTTTGTTAAATTAATAAAGTAGTAACTGTATTAGTTTACTAGGGCTGCCATAACCAAATACTATAGAGTGGGTGGCTTACACAGCAGACATTTATTTTCTTACGATTCTGAAGGCAAAAAGTTCAAGATCAAGGTGCTGGCAGGTTTGGTTTCTTCTGAGGCCTCTGTCTGACTTGGCAGGGCTGCCTTCTTGCTGTGTCCTCTTGTGGCTCTCCCTCTGTCTGGTGTTTTTCCTTGTGTCCAAATTTTTCTCTTCTTATAAGGACACTAGTTACATTGGATTAGAGCCTATCCTAATAGCTGCATTTAACTTAATTACCTCTTTAAGTAATTAAAAGGCAATTCTCTCCAAATACAGTTATACTCTGAGGTAGTAGTGGTTAGGACTTCAACATATAAATTTTGGGGGCGACAATTTAGTCCATAACAGTAACAATCAAAGCTTCTATATCTTAAGGTTCTGATAGTGCAGTAGAAAAACATAGAACATCAGTTGTAGATTTGGAATGTATCAATCATTTGCCTCTGTATTTGCCTTGATATGAGAACTCTTAATTATAAAGTAGATACAATCTCATCTAAGAAATGACAAACTAATCTTATAAATGTTCCTCCCGTCCCTCCTCTTGTCTTATACTGGTTATCATTGGTTTTGTTCCTACTAAATGAGTTAGAAGAACAGGAGAGATGGAAATGTAATTAGCTTGCATATACAGAAAGATAAGATACTGGAACTTTATATATATATATCTCACTGTAAAAATAAGGTGTGGTTGGGAACTTTATCCCAGCACATACTTTCACCTGAAGGAGGGCACCCCTGAGGAGGTTCAGCTGCAAAATAGTCTCAGCCTCTCACATTTCTGAGATTATCTTTTGATTTGATGGCTATCAGAACATTAGGAAAGAAGTTCAAAGGGTGGAAAGTCTACAAAGCCGTTGGAGTGTCTCTTTGCTGGGGAAGGGGAGGCCATAAAGGGCCGAAACTTCCTTGATTGAGAAATGGCTCACTCTAGGCAGAAAGCTGGCCGACTGTGAAGAGAATAACATCCGAAGTCCAACTTCTGATTTTTACTTTTTAGTGGCATTCTGTCATCTTCTATCCTGTGGTGACATGAGTGAATCATAACATAATGTTTTAATTCTATGCTACAGGTTTTGTTAGTTTAGATGTAATTTTTGTTACCTTTTTGGATCATGATCAGACTTTTTAATAATCCTCACCAGAGGATATGTTTATTTTATTGATTTTCGAGAGAGAAGAAGGGAGAGGAAGAGAAAGAAACATCTAAGTGAAAGAGAAACATCCATCGGTTGCCTTCCACAGGTGCCCCGACCAGGGATCGAACCCTCAACCTGGGTATGTGCCCTGACAGGGAATCAAACCCCACCCTTCAGTGAGTGGGATGACATTCCAACCAACTGAGCCACACTGGCCAGAGCACTATCAGACTTCAAAAAATTTATTTAGTTTGTTGTTTTCTTTTTAAATTTTTATTTATTGATTGATTTTTAGAGAGAGAAAGGAAGGGGAGGGGGAGAGAAAGAGAGAGAGAGAGAGAGAGAGAGAGAGAGAGAGAGAGAGAGAGAGAGAGATTTGTTGTTTCACTTATTTATCTTATTTATGCACTTCTTTGTTGTATGCTGTATGTGTCCTGATCAGGGATAGAACCTGCAACCTTGGCATAACGGGACGATGCTCTAACCAACTGAGGTACCTGGCCAGGGCTGGTTTGTTGTTTTCTAAGTTGAGGTTCTCTTTTGATCAGTAAACTTCCTTTAGAAATCCTCAAAATAATTCCAACATGCCTTGAGGGCATATGTTCTTGTAATATAACAGCATGACTAGGTGGTTCTTGGCCATCAGCCTGGCACGGTGAGACATGCTGTTATTACCCAATCACACACATCCTGCTGTATGTCTTATTACGTAATTGTTCTTCTCCTTCAAAGATGCTGCTGAAAGCAATTACGTAAGTCCTGTTCTCTTGATGGGGAATGTGAAGGGTGGAAGTAAAGCAGAGCCAACTGCATGGGCACCGTGGACGACGGTGCCTCAGATGCCTCATCTCTTGATAGGATATTGGGCTACACTCTTAGGAGACTTAGTTGGCACATTTTGCATTTTGGCCTTCTTATCCAATAGCCTTTTTTATTTTCTTCAGCTGACAAGCAGCAGCAGCAGTTTGTTTTTCGTGCATTTAGATTTATTTTCAAAGTTTTTTCATAAAGTAAAATTGAGTGATACAGTGGTGACATTCTCTGCTTCATGACTGCAAATGCTACTCTGTGTGTCCAAGAATATGACACATCTTACGGGACTAAAAAATAAAATAAAAAGGTCACTGACTCCAAAAAGAAACATAAGGGAGAGGGCAAGGAGAATTGCTTAGTTATTACACAAGGCAGATCTCAAAATCAGAGCTAGCAGGGAGAACTGGTTATACAAATGGGGATTGCCTGGGGCCAGACTGTCCTGATGACAGTTTCTTGGTGAAGGATTTAGGGTCTGGTGTGTAGTTCTGTGGAGGGAGGATCCTGCACACTCTCCCAAGTAGTAGAGCTTGTCCAGTGGAGGGTACATTTGTGGGGTTCCTCCTGACATGTATCAGGCAGCCATATAACCACAGTCAATACTCATTTTTTGATTGAATGACTTATTCATGAGAAGGCAACCTGCTTTTCCTTTCCTGTTATTCGAACATCTCCTCAATTTTCAAGGGAGCTTTGAATATCACTTGGCAGTTCCTTGTCAGGTCAAATTGACAAGCATTTGGCTTGGGAAGAGCAGGCTGTCTTCCTGCGTGATAAGGAGTCTCTGGCACCAATGCCTTCTCTTGCGAATGCAGCTGAAGGCACCACCCCTGTGCCTCTGCTGGCGGGTGTCCTGAGTCATTGACAAGAGAAAGCAAAGGATGGAGCCAGCTATTGACTGTTGGGCCTTGTAATTTTGTTGTGAAACCTTGGTTGCAGGGAATGGTTGAGCATATGATTCTTTAAAATAATTTTTTTTGACCATATGATTCTTGAGGACAAGGACTATGTTATTAATTTTGTATTGCCAGGGTCAAACCCAGACTTGACAAGTAAGAGATGCTTCAAATGTAATGTTGTTCATGTCAGTTACGGTTAATTAATTTTTTAAAAATTTATTTTTATTGATTTGCGAGATAGATTGATTTGTTGTTCTACTTATTTATGCATCCACTAGTTGATTCTTGTATGTACCCTGACTGGGGATCGAACCTGCACATTGGCATATCAGGATGATGCTCCAACCAACCGAGCTAGCTACCTGGCCAATTATGGTAAATTTTATTTGGTGACTTGGTTAGTCCATGGCACTCAGAAATTTGGTCAGACACATCTGGATGTTGCTGCAAAGGTATTTTAAAAATGAGGTTAACTTTTATATCAGTAGAGTTTGAGTAAAGCAGATTACCCCCCATGATGATTAATTTTATGTGTCATAAAGTAGGTGAGCCTCATCTAATCAGTTGAAAGCCTAGAGAAAAAGACTGACTTCCCCTGGAGGAAGAGGAACACCGCCAGCAGACTGCCTTCAGACTTGACCTGCAATATCAATTCCTCCATGAGTGTTTTGCCTGCCGATACTCATAGAACCTGGGCTCGCCAGCCTCCACAATTGTGTGCACCCATTGCTTATGAATGAATGAACAGATGCCTCCAGCATCTCTGCTTTATTCAGGTGCACCTTCATTTCCTTCCATTTTAGTAAAGAGGGGGGAGGCTACTTTGCCAAGTTAAAACTTTTATATATATATATATATATATATATATATATATATATATATATATATACTAGTACATATTTTTATTGATTTCAGAGAGGAAGGAGAAGGAGAGACAGAAACATCAATGATGAGAGAGAATTATTGATCGGCTGCCTCCTGCACACCCCATACTAGGGATTGAGCCCACAATCTAGGCATATGCCCTGACCGGGAATCAAACCGTGACCTCCTGGTTCAGAGGTCCACACTCAACCACTGAGCCATGCTGGCCAGGCTCTAGTTAAAACTTTGAATCTTTGCCTTAAAATCCCCATTGGAGAATGAAAGCCCTGATACTGACTGCCAAGGAAGCCAAGGCAGGGGAAAGAGGATTTGAGGTAGTGGGAGAGGAGAAGAATTCAACAACTCTCCCCCAAATCCTTGATTTTATACTTACTGTTAATGTCCAGTGTAAACATTGCTGGCTTGATTTTAGTGCCTTTGCTGGGTTCGAAGCCCGGTACCAGCGCGAGCAGCGGCTCGCCCCGCTGTGGCCTGGAGAGGCTGCAGACCACTTTTCAGCCTGATGTGATTTCTAACAGCTGAGATATTAAAACACTGAAAAACGGGGTTTATAATGGAAATGCTGACAGACTATTAACTATAGCAGCACTGCTCTAATAAATGGAATGGCCTGTCATAATCTCTAGTTCATAAATATGCAAATACAAGACTGGGGATTTGCTCCAAAGGATGTCTCTATAATTTTAACGGACCTTTACTGATACCAAATGAGCCTGTTGCTTCTGTTTTTGTCCATTGGATATAAAGTACAGGAAATCCAGCCTCCTGTCGGCCTAACGTATATGAAGTTCAAACTGCCAGCTACTAAACTCTGGGCTCAGATTCCATTTCTCTCCACATTCATACTCTTTATTGACATTTTCACACACCCCCGCCCCCCACTCCCCCAAGGGGTGGAAGCTGAGTGGGGGCAAAATCAAACATTGTTCACTCCCCTTTCCCCCATGTTATTTCCACATGTCACAGTGCCTGCCTGGCCAAAATTCATGGATTGCCTCAAGGACAAACAGGCCATCTACACTGAATTATAGAAATTTGAGTTTTATCCAGTTTTCCGCTTTTGGACCAAATGGGCAGCAAATCCAGTGACTTCATATTTAATAACCTAGATGTCATTTGTCCTGTGTCTTTCAGCACGGAGTAAAGAGTTGGATGGCTAACAGTTTTGCATATTTCTCCCCCTAATTATTTTAAGCTATTCAGCCTGGTATCTGAACTATTGATGCAGAGCCAAATTGCCAGCAGGGGAGAGATCTGTCCAATCCAGGAGCTAAATGAGTCACTGAGAGTCAATCTGTTTTTCCCTTGCTGCTGGGGTGTCCTCGGGCCGGCCTCTCGCTGCAATCCCGCTCCGAGCTGCAGGCTGGGCCTCCTTGGCTTCAGTCGCCTCCCATTTCCCGCCCGGACCCTGCTTGCCACAGCTGTTGATGCATCCTGACCGGCTGGCCGCAGAAGTCCAGGGCCTCATCACCCTGTCATTGAGGCCTCGCTGTGACAGAAAATGAAGACATCTTGGCCTTGTTGTAATCCATCAGGTACCAGGAACATAAAGAAAGCTGCAAAAACGGAATGTGTGACCGCTTGCCCATGCCAGTTTGCTATTGCCCACTGCCCAGTCCCCTAGAGTAGTCATCCACCTTCCTGATCATCCAAATGGAGTCCCTGGAAGCAGAAGGCTTCGTGTGGCCATGGAGGGAAAAAGGAAAGGTGGACTGGAGGGATGAGTGGCTATGCGGGGAGTGATGGCAGTGGTAGCTCTATAAGCAGTGAGGAGAACACTCACAGTGCCTGAATAACATATAAAAGATACATATGCTTCATAGAAACATTTCATTTCTAATAATATTTGCTAAACAGCAAAATCCTTGATTTTTTTTCTGGTAGGGTCAGTATTCAATGACACAGAAGCCCGCCCCTGACTTAGGACTGTGCGTAAGATTAAGATGACTGGTATTTCATGGTCAATGATTAAATTAGCTGCCTGTTCTACCCTGAACTTTGTCAGCAGGACTGACATTTTTGTGCAGAGCACATCGAGGACCTTGGGTAATCTAAACTGCTGTGAGTTTTTTCTCTCTGAAACTCAAAGCCTGTCTGGGAACCCTGTTCTCTGTAGCTGTATAGAGGCGTCCACATGGAGTTTGGGAAAGCAACCATGAAAAATTCTATTGTAGTAAGCTGAACTGTCCTCATACTCAGGAATGAGAGAACTCAGGAGTCCTTGGGACATAAGAAAAGAGTCGGGGACAGAGGGCAGAAAGGCTGATTAATTGATTTACTATAATTTTCAGAGAGAACTATCTGGGGGGAAAAACTCAAAATGGGCAGAGTTGGTTCTTTTTCACAGTGAAGTCTCAGAGGAGGGAAAGCTTTGTTCCCAAAGGACAGTCAATTCTCTTCCTGTAGTTCCAGCTCACCTCACCTTTTACAGAGCCTGTTGATCTCTGGTCTCCCTTTTCTTAGCCAGCAAGGTGACAAGGGCAGTGAGAGAAGAGAGTCAGATTGCTGGAACACAGAGCGATTCCTCACGGAAATCAGGCGTGTGTCCGGGATTGCTTTCCTGGGATGGGGTCAACTGCTTCATGGAGGTTTCCAGGTGGATTCTGGGGACCCAGGAAGTGCTAGGAAGGGCTCCCGCCTTCTTAGACAGAAGTAATTAACTAAAAGATAAAGGCCTCTCTTTCTCCTCAAATTTTGAACCACAGATCAGCTAACACCAGGCAAGAAACACCAGTTTTCAGATCATTAGTACAAAGCATCTTCCCCAGGAGGCAATAAAATGTTGCTTTATATAACTCAGCTACAGTTACACTGCTTTCAAAAAGCAGGACTCGCCCTGAAAAGAAATTTACATGAAAACAGTCCCATTGTTTGAGAACTTATGCAAGTGCTGCACAAAGGGTTTTGATAGTGATTTTTTAAAAAAATTAAATCTTTATCCCAGCCTCAAAGATATCCTGAGAAACTTGGTTACCTAAAAAGAATTCCAATGCACTTTAAAACATGTGTACAATATAGAGTTGGTTTAAAATCGAGCCCCCAGGCTCCAAACTTCTTCCTAAGCTTCAAAGCCTTCTATAATGAATGACCTATAGAGAGTCTAGTGCTTTTCAATTTAACACTTACGAGGATCACTCATTACTAGTTAAGACATTTGAAGGTAACAACTACAAAAATTGACATAGCTCCAAATATTTTGAACAACATAAAATGTTTCTCCTTTGGGTGAAGCTTTTAGGGATCCCATAGGGATACATACCCCTCAGGGCTCAATCACCAGAAGACAGAGCTCTGAGTACCTCAGTTCCTGTTGATTGCCTCTCAATTCCCTCGCGCTAGGAATCTGGATGTGTCCATTACCACATGTTCAAACAATGGACCGCCTGTGCTTGGAATCTGATTTCCATAGAAAGACATTACGGGGATGGGTGAGGAAGAAGGTGTCCTACCAAATGTTGTGACATTTCCCTTTGATTTTCACTTTCTTTAAATTATTTTGCATTTACTACCTAATGTCTGTCTGGCTTTGGTAGCCTCGGTTTCTTTTCTTTTTCTTTTATTCCTAAATTTACTGTGGAGGATGATCAAAGTTTGGAGTTTCTTCTACCCCAGAGGTTGGCATTTCTGCAGGCACAAATGAACTTGGTTTTCAAGTACCAGTCTTTGAACACCAGAAATTCCTTTAATGATCCCATCAGACTATTTAGACTATGGTCCCAGCTCTGCCATTTACTAACTTTGACTCTTTGGACAAGTCATTTTAATCTTTTGAAGCTTCAGTTTCCTTATCAATAGACAGGAATCATCATCATCATCATCATAATCATCATCCTATCTCATCAGTTAAAAAAACAACAACTGAGCAAACTGCCATTGATGTACTCTCAACATATGTGTATGAATATATATTTGCTTTTTATTCAGATACCATTATACTCTATCTTATGTAAATTATCAAATACACAAATGGAAGTTGAATAATGAGATTACAAAATAAACAGAACTAAGTATTTTAATACTTTCTTCTCATCTTGCAGAACTTCTGGGGTATATGACCCCACTTTGGAGAAGCATAAATAGATATAACGTGCTTAGCACGTTGCCTGGCACAAAGCAGTACACAGTACATGTTAGGTATTATTTACTTTTATGCCCAAGAAAAAGCCCAGTTGCAATGGAGAGCTTTCAGCCTCATATTGGCTTCTTTTTTGACACAACTTTGCTGTTATATAAGTAGCAGAGAATGGATGCATTATATGTCAGGGTCTTCTAACACAGAGGACTCTCATTGCACAATTCTGGTCAGCATTTTCTTCTATTAAGAGATGCTCTACGTTCACTGTTATTTTCAACAGCACCTCATGTTCCAAGGAAGATTGGGGACCTCTCCCCTTCAGACAGGCAATGAGGATAGCAGAATTGCATGCCCTGGTGTAAGGCAGGGTGACACTGAATTCTTGAAAAATGAAAACTATCATTAGAATCTGTTGTGCAAATGGGAAGGAGAATTGGAGAAAAACAGAAAAAGTCCCTGTCCTTTTCTTAATTATTTTTTTAATGGACTCACTACTGCCTTTGACATTACTTATCATATGCAATTAGTAAGACACACTGATTTTGGTTTTTATTGTTGTGGCACTGAAATATGTCCAGAAATGAGTACAAATACTCTTGGTATAGATGCTTGTCATTTCACACTTATTCATTTGTTATTCTTTAGCATTGTTACATGCACTAAGTATCCACTATATTTCAGGCACTGTGCTAGGTACTATTTTGAGTATTAACCTGCCTTTTGAACAAAGAGAAACAAGCCAAAGAAACTGATGAAAATACGTAAACTAAAGAGCTCAAGCTCCCACTCAAGAAGTTGGATTTGCTAGTGAATTTGATGTGCAGCAAGTGGTAACTGACTATACACTTTTAAATTAGTGATCACCAATCTTTCTCTCCTTGGAAATTCTTTTTTTTTAACCTAAAATAGAAAAACTCGACAAAACACTTTACAACAAATATATTTAAAAATCAAGGTATTAGGGGGAGAAACTAAGATGGCGGCATAGGGAAACACCAAAATTGCTGCCTCCTACAACAACTTCAAATCACAATAAACAGACAAAACGGACATCATCCAGAACTTACAGGAAGGCTGGCGGAGTGGACATTCTACAACTAGAAGGAAAGAGAAAAGCACATTGAGGGTCAGGAGCTGCGGAAGTAAAGTGCAGAGGTACAGAGGCTCGAGAGTGCGTGGAAAGGGGATGGTACCTGAGGACGGGCTGTCTTTTTGAATCGGGAGGGAGTCACAAGCTCCCGACTGCTCTGAACTCCAGTTCCGGGAAGTCTCTGGGGACTCAGGACTCATACGGGGAGAAACTGGACTGTCTGGCAGCGGGCAGAACTCGGAACTTGAGGTCGGCTTTCCCTCAGAGGTGCTTGCAGCAATTGGATTGTCGGGACACTGAGACGTGCGCGGCCCCTTAGGGCAGGGCTGAGAATCCGCCATAGTTCCTTGCTCCACCCTTTGATTCCCTGAGACCCCGCCCCACCCAGGCTGCAGCAGAGGCTTTTGCATATGAATGCCCCGGCCCTTTGCAACCTGAAAATTACCTAACAAATTGCAGCTGGGCCACAGACCCAGAACTTCCAAGAGAAGGCCCAAGGCCCCACAGCAGCTTGCATTGCTTCACAGCTGGACCTCATCAGGGCACCTCCAAACTCCAAAAAAGGAAGGGGAATCTGCAGTTCTCTTCATAGCTCCTGCTGGGTAACCTCCAAGAGCTAGTGTACCCAGTGATCAGAGGGGGACCATACGGATTACAACTCCTCAGATCCATAAGGGACACACCCAGGGGGAAGACTCAGTGAGCACCAAAGCCCCACTGAAGCAAGTCTTGCCCCAGAAGGGTGTCTTCAGCACAGAAGTTCTCCTACTGCAGACACAGCCGATTCTCACTGTCAATTGGCCTGGAGGTCAGTTCCTCCCAGTGATCCTACAACAATCAAGGCTTAACTACAACAAGACTGTGCACAAAGCCCACAAGGGGGTGCACCAAGAGTGTCCACCTCAGGTAACTGGGGAGGCTGAGCCACTGGGCCCTACAGGACACCTAGCACACAAAACCACTCTACCAACACAGGGAAGCATAAAAAATGCGGAGACAAAGAAACAGGTCACAAATGACAGAAATGGAGGAAAGCAAACGACTGGATATAGAGTTCAAAACCACGTTTATAAGGTTTTTCAAGAATTTTATGGAAACTGCCGATAAATTTAGTGAGACCCTCAAGAAATCTAGTGAGACCCTCGAGGATATGAAAAAGGACCAACTAGAAATTAAGCATACACTTACTGAAATAAAGAATAACATACAGAGATCCAACAGCGGACAAGAGGTTCCCAAGAGTCAAGTCAAAGATTTGAAATACAAAGAAGCAAAAAATACCCAACCAAAAAAGAAAAAAGAAAAAAGATTCCAAAAATATGAAGATAGTGTAAGGAGCCTCTGGGACAACTTCAAGCGTACCAACATCAGAATTATAGGGATACAGGAAGAAGAGAGAGGGCAAGATATTGAAAACCTATTTGAAGAAATAATGACAGAAAACTTCCCCTACCTGGTGAAAGAAATAGACTTACAAGTCCAGGAAGCGCAGAGAACCACAAACAAAAGGAACCCAAAGAGGACCACACCAAGACACATCATAATTAAAATGCCAAGAGCAAAAGACAAAGAGAGAATCTTAAAAGCAGCAAGAGAAAGAAAGTCAGTTACCTACAAGGGAGTACCCATACGACTGTCAGCTGATTTCTCAACAGAAACCATGCAGGCCAGAAGAGAGTGGCAAGAAATATTCAAAGTGATGAATATCAAGAACCTACAACCAAGATTACTTTATCCAGCAAAGCTATCATTCAGAATTGAAGGTCAGATAAAGAGCTTCACAGATAAGAAAAAGCTAAAGGAGTTCATTACCACCAAACCAGCATTATATGAAATGCTGAAAGGTATTCTTTAAGAAGAGGAAGAAGAAAAAGGAACTCTTACCATTTGCCACAGCATGGATGGAATTGGAGAGCGGATAAACACCACATGATCTCACTCATTTGTGGAATATAATGAACAACAAAAACTGATGAACTAGGACTGATCCAGAGACGGAGAGGCATTGATTGGACTGTCGGGCCTTGGAGGGAAGGTAGGGGAGGGTGGGGGTAAGGGGGAAAGATCAACCAAAGGACTTATATGCAAGCATATAGGCCTAACCAATGGACACGGACAACGGGGGGGTGGGGGGGAGTGAGGGCATGAGCAGGGGGGGTGGATAGGGGGTAACGTGGGGATAAGGACACATATGTAATATCTTAATCAATAAAAATATATTTTAAAAAATCAAGGTATTAAAAAAAGAATATAAAATTTCACATTCAACTTGACAAAAGCACACAGTAAGTATTTTAATTCTGTTTTGACCATTCTGCATCCATTGGGCTTAGAGATTTCCTTTGTGCTCAATCTTTTCTGCTGGCTTCACTCTTCTTGAGGCGTAAAAGCTTACTGTAGACAGTGGTGATGTGTGTGTGTGTGTGTGTGTGTGTGTGTGCGTGCGTGTGTGAAATTTCTGGTTCTCACCAATATCTTGTTTTTCTCTTATTTTTGTACATACAGAAGACCATATTTCCTGACACTTAGGGGGACCTGTGACTAGCTCTAGCTAATCAGTTGTAAACTGAAGCAGGATGATGTCATTCTGGGTCAAGACATAGAAGGGTGTAGATCAGATATTTCTTGTCTCATCTTCCTTCTGCTGTAGAGACATAACTAGAGAGTGTAAGCTCCTTCAACCGGAGTCTCTGAGTAAGCATATGAAGAGAGTATCTCACTAAACTATGATGAATATGTACAGAAGCAAAACCTTTGTCTTGATAATCCACTGGCATTTTAGGGGTAACTTGTTACCTCAGCATAACCCATTCTATCCTGAAAGTTACAGGATTTTCATGATTTGTTTTTCCTGGAACAGGAGGAGATATCTAGCTCTTTATCCAAAGATGCTCTTCTCTGAGAAATTGTGAGCAAAGTATCAAGATTTGAAGTCATCAGGAGGTAAAGTGAGAACAATTTAAGAAAACATTAAGGAAAAGGACTAAAAAGTCTGGAATAAAAATAATGTTTTGCTGGCCATGTTTGTCTCATCAGATATTGGAGATTCTTTAAAGAACTTTCACCTGCAAAATTGGAAATGTGATAAGATTTTTCCTTTATTAAAAAAATGGGGAAGAGGGTCCATTCAGGCTTTCAAAAATGAGAAATAAAGGATGAGTTTTCAATATGAGGTTTTTAGAAACTTACAAAATGAATTTGCACCATGATAACCTCTATGAATGATGGCCACCTTGGTCTCAGAGAAGGAGGTACAGAGAGTGAACCGCAAATGGAAGCTAACGGAACTGGTCACAAGAAAATCCCAAGGGAAGAGGTCCTGGTGTGACATTTTTCTTCATAGAGGTAATATGCATTACACAAAGTGAAATAATCATCTTAAACTAAGAGACCTCATGGGACAAAACCCCTATGAGTAGAGATCACAATAAATACCCTGAGTTTGAAAGATAGCCACATGTCAGGGCCCCCTAAGGGCCTGGGAGCAATGGGAGCATGGGAGGAGCTAAGGCTGACTTGTTGATCTGTAAGGCTCTTTTAAATGTACGTTTAAGGCCTCTTTCCCCCTAATCTTAAACACTTGACCTTTCAGTCTGATATTCTTCAGTATTATTAGATTAACTGATTAGTTATTAAATATGTCTCCAGTAAATAGGTAATTGTGTAATGCAATGGCCTTCAGCTTCTCTAGGACATGTTTCCATGGCATTTGGAGTTAGAACAAGGAGACCTTTTGTAGTGAGGATGTTTAACCCTTTCTGTGGGTAGAAGAATGGATTGATTTCTCCCTGGATAGCACATTCAAGTTAAATGAATGAAAGGCAGTCAAATGTAGAGTAGCTTGTTTTTGAGAGCTATTGAATTCAAAGATCACATTTATGCCCTCATAACAATAACACATGGATAAACCAACATTTCCCCTAGGATGAGCTATGTGTGATAAACACAATGTAGGTACTCACTAAGCTTTAGGTTGGGTGCTGGAGAACTTTATAGTACTACTAAAGGCCCAGTGCACAAAAATTTGTGCACTCGAGGGGGTTCCTCAGCCCGGCCTGTGCCTCTCACAGTCTGGGACCCCTCGGTGATGACCACCTGCTGGCTTAGGCCTGCTCCCTGGGGGATTGGGCCTAAGCTGGCAGTCAGACATCCCTCTGGCAGCCCAGCAGCCCGCGGGGGATGTCCACTTGCTAGCGGGGAGCAGGTCTAAGCTGCAGTTGGACATCCTTAGCGCTGCTGAGGAGGCGGGAGAGGCTCCCACCACCACCACTGTACTGGCAGCAGTCAGCCTGGCTTGTGGCTGAGCAGAGCTCCCCCTGTGGGAGCACATTGACCACCAGGGGGCAGCTCCTGCATTGAGCATCTGCCCCTTGGTGGTCAGTGTGTGTCATAGTGACCAGTCATTCCCAGTCGTTCTGCTGTTAGGGTCAACTTGCATATTACCCTCTTATTATATAGGAATGCTTGGCCAGCCTGGGTGAGGGGCTAGTGCCTGTTTGCAGGCTGGCCACAGCCCCTTCAGTGTGGGGGTCCCCACTGGGGTGCCTGGCCAGCTTGGGTGAGGGGCTGATGGCTGTTTGTAGGCTGGCTACAGCCCCCAGCCACCCAAGCTCCCAGTGGAGGCTGGCTGGAAGCAGGTATCTGGGATTTATTTGTCTTCTATAATTGAAACTTCGTTGCCATGAGTGGAGGCCTCAGCTGGCTCAGGGCTCGTGGGAAGCTTGGCTTCCTCCATCACCTGGGCATCTAAGCCTCCTGCTTGCTCCAGTTCCATGGCTTCCAGCCGCCATCTTGGTTGGGTTAATTTGCATATAGTCACTCTGATTGGCTGGTGGGCATGGCTTAGGGGGTAGCAAAGGTACGGTCAATTAGCATCTTTGTCTTTTATTAGTGTAGATTCTGCACCCAAAAGCACACAGGTGAAGCAGTTTTAAATGTCTCTCATGGTTTTGGCCAAATTTTGCCTGGTATGAAGTGGTGAGGAAGGAGAGAGGAGTTAGAATAGAAGGAGGGACAGAACCTAGCATGTTTTGGTCCTTAATACATGCCAAGCACTGTGCCAGGCATTTTTCAAAAACAGACTCATGTAATCATCTCCTACATAGAGATAAAGTTTGTATTATTGTTCTCATTTTGCATTTTAGGAACCTGAAGTTCAGAAAAGTTAACCTACCCCAAGATCAAGCAGCTAGGGTAGTTGAATTGGGACTTGAACTTGAATCTGTTTGACTTTAACATCCTTGCTCTTTCCTATATTTCACACTGTCTTCCAATTGTTAAATGCCTGCTTATGGTAGATGTGGAGTTACTCATATTATGAAATGGGGGAAGATGATTAGAGAAATCTAGGTATCAACTATCCATCTTTTTAATTGAATGCCTACTGTTTTCCTGACTGATCACTGTGAAGAATACAAAAGTAGTGTTAAGACACAATTATAGGACCTTAAATCAGAGGTTGAAACGTACTTGAGAAGGCAAAGAAAGACATATAAAACAATTCCTAATTTGGGTTCTATGAATGGTAAGTGTAAAGGTTCGAGATAGGTATGGTCAGGAGATGGTAACTAGAACCTGAGGAAATATTTTGTAATGTAGCCAAAATTTAGATAGAAAGGGCACTTCAAACAAAGGCATTTTGATGGGCTGCAAGTGCATCAGATTTCTACCCTGGTTGACTTGACCTTCTTCTCCTGCATCAGGGAGGGGATTGGGGCAGGGAGGAAGACAGACAGACACACACACACACACACACACACACACACACACACACCACACATATACACGCACGCACGCACACACACACACACACACACACACACTGGGTGTTCTTACATCACTGAAGGATTCTGTGCACTCAATATATAGCCAATATTCTTATCATAGCACACCACATCTTCTTACAGACAGGAATACTAACCACACACCCTTCGACTCTCCCAACATCATGAGCCAAGACCAAACCATGACTCAGAACTCCAGACATCGGTTATTTCTCCTGGTCACGAAGGGAATCCTTTTCTTTTTTTTTTTTTTTAGCTGAGGGATAATTCACATCTAACATATTAGTTTCAGGTTTACAACATCATGTTCCTTATTTGAATATATTGTGAAATGATCACAACAAGTCTAGCCAGCATCTGTCATCATACTTAACAAAAAAATTCTCTTCATATTATAAAACTTTTAAGATTCACTCTTTTAGCAACTTTTAAATATACAATACAGTATGGTTAGCTAGAGTCACCATGCTGACCATGACATCCCCAAAGGCAGTCCTTTTTTGGATTTGAAACAAGCCCATAAAACCTCCCCACTGCACCCCGAGCAACTTGGTGGACAGAGCGCTCTGTATTTCATAGATGCTGCTTGCAGATATTGCAGCAAGTTTCCAAAAATAAAAGCACAAACAGTTCCTCTCACATTTATTTGTTGTGATAGCTGCAGGACCAAGAAGAAATACACACCATCCTGGGGGGACGGCATGCACAAGGACTAGGTTTTGCCCATTTTCTAACAACCATGGAGCACAGTTAGCTCAGAACCCTACAGAGTCTACTTGGCATGTTTACAGAGCTCAGACTCACACCGGTGCCTCAGGATGGTTTAAGGTTTGGGGAACAGGTTCCCCTACTGACAAATAGCGTAATTAGGCATAATGTCTTAAGTGAACGTGTTAGTTGGGGCTTTTAACTGTGCAAGCCTCGGCTTCCGCAATAACAACCTAATCTTGTGTGGGAGCCGTCCCAGGCTGCACTTGAACGGAGGCACTGTTCGTCCACCCGCAGATAAAGCTCTGAATGGTTTTATTTATATCATCCTTGTTAGTCATGCAGTCTGTGTGCAAACACAACAACATTATTCTTATCTCCTCGGAAAGTTTAATTCGTTAGCAATTAAAAGAGTGCAGAAGAAGAACCAGGCACTGGAGAGAGATGCATCCAAGGAAAAGTGAAGTTGGACAGAGAGATTTGTGGGGGCAGCTCGCCCTGTAACTGCACCGTGACGTCTACCAAATTGTTTTTAATGAACAGTTTACCCGTGTAAGGATGATCCCAATGTAATTAAAGAAGATAACGTCGCCAGCAATCTCCTCAAAATACCCCGTTGAAACCCGCGGTCCTCAGGCTCTTGCCAGAGCCCACTCCTCCCTCCTGCGCCCTGTCTGGTTTGCTTGGAGGGGAGGCTGCCGCTGGGCGGGGTTCGGGCTGTTGCAGAGTGATCAACTCAGGCCCGGAGTAGCTGTTCCTCACAGCTGAGCAGGCCTCCGGGATGAGTCAGTTCTATTTGGAACAGGGAAGAGCCTGACCACAGTTCTTTGTCATCATAAAGTCAGGGAACTTAAGAACTGCACCACCTACTGCTCTACCAAAGAGTCAAGCTCAATGCCAGGTGGTAGTAGTGGGGGAAACTGTGAGAGTGGGGTGGGCAGGCAAGGGCTCGATGGGAACTCTGTACTTGTTGCTCAATGTTTCTGTCAGCCTAAAACAGCTTTAAAAAACAAAGTGTGCTATTAAAGACGAAAAGTCATGCTCAGCCACGGTTCTAGGGCAGTGATGGCGAACCTTTTGAGCTCGGCGTGTCAGCATTTTGAAAAACCCTAACTTAACTCTGGTGCCGTGTCACATATAGAAATTTTTTGATATTTGCAACCATAGTAAAACAAAGACTTCTGTTTTTGATATTTATTTTATATATTTCAATGCCATTTAACAAAGAAAAATCAACCAAAAGAATGAGTTCGCGTGTCACCTCTGACACGCGTGTCATACCTTCGCCATCACTGCTCTAGGGTGCGAGGGGCCAAGGGGCACTTGAGCAGGAGTATGCCCAGGGGTTTGGAGAGATACACCCAGGACAGGGAATTAGAAATAAAAATGTCCCCTCCTCTGAGCTTAAGCGGCCACTATCATTAGGGTGGAAAGGGGAACTTTGAGCAGCTGAGAGGGGCCTCTAGGTTTAGTGCCACTTGAGTTTTGCCCGACCTTGTAGCCCACAGTACAGGTCTTTGTCTGTTTGGCATTGCATGGGTAGACTTGCTACTTTTCAACTCTTAGCTTTTCATATGTCAGCCTCAGTGCTGGAGAAAGAATTTGTATTGAAACTCATGAACAGTTTTAGAAATAGGTAAGCTCTAAGATGAATAAGGTCAATACAGCAGTAGTAAGTTTTAGGGCGAGAGAGGACTTCGGTCATCATCTGGTGAAAACCTTGTCTGCTCCTAGGTGGGCTGGGAAGGGTTAAATAATAAACCCTTAGCCAGGCGGGTAGTGGAAGTTTTAATCCCAGCTGCTGCCCCTGGGGATGAGAGGAAGAGATATTTGATAGTCCAAAGCAGAAAGTAAATATAGAGTAAATTACTTCCATGTAATTGGGGAGATTATTTCAAGTGGATTGCAATTTGGAAATGGATTGCTTCTTTTCAAAACCTAGGGTGCCTTGTTCATCTCCCCTCCTGGCTTCAAGGTGTCACTGAGGGAAGGAGCAATTTCTGGCTTTCGGGGGCAGCTGGAGCATGCCTATTTTGTAAAGTCAAGGCTAAACATCTCTGATACTTGCATTACTCAGATCTGTGCAGTAGTTAATAGGAACAGAAATAGAGGCATAGAAATGTGGCCAATAGAAACACAGCACCTTAAGAATGTGAACCGTGAGCCCTTGTAGACAGACAACAAAAAAATTCTTGGCAATTAGTATAATCGCTCCCATTCACGGAAATGGTCAATTTGGTTTGAAATGGTGTGGAAAAGCTTGGGAGGGAATCTGTGTGAGACACCTAAAATAATTATTACATATTTAAAAAAAACATAATGAGCCAATTGTCCCAGTAACTTCCATTCTCTGGTCCTAGTGCTTTCTTGAAACCAGTATGAATATGCTCCAGTCCTGTGTCTTTGTATTATTTGTCTCCCCTTCTTAAGTGTGTGGCTCTAGAACCAGAGAAGCCTTCTTGAGATCCATGGCTGTCCCCACCACTCACCTCTCTGACTTTGGGCAAATTGCCTAGCCTTTCTTAGCTTTTATTTTCTTACTTGTGAAATGGAGATAAGAATAGTATTTGCCTCACAGGCAAAATGTTGAGAGAACTAAATGAGAAAATGCATGTGAAGCACTTGGCACTTTCTTTTTTATGATTATGATGATAATCACACATAATAAATTATTTCTCACATGACATGATGTTTAGCCTACTCCCATTCTATTTTTCTCTAAGTCAGTTCAGTGTGTAGCATCCAGAATTGAACAAAATGCTCCATATATAGACAGTAAATTCTCCTTCTATCTAGGTTCTATACATCTATTGATGCAATCAATTAGAGTATTATGCCTTCCTGTTTATGTTTTACCATTTTTTTGAGGGAGAGAAATGGTTACCCAATCAAACTGCACAGTCAAGTATTTCCTCCTACATTGCACTATGGTGCAGAAACTTATACTTACGTAATCATTTTAATGTTAGCTCTTCTTTCAACTCTACGCAATGCATTCATTCAAGAAACTTTTAAAAATATATTTATCACGGGCCAGACACAGTGCCAGTTATTTGCCACGTTTTGAGATTTTGTTAATTCATCAAAGTTTTGATAGAGCACAATTCCTACGTCTTCATCCAAATTGTGTAACATGTTGGATAATACAGGGCTAAGGGCACAGGCCTGAAGAATATCTTTAGAAAATTTCCTCAGGGTTAACTAGCACCCATAGAGCATCATCGTTTAGTCATTTTGAATTCATCTGGTTAGAGTATCATTTGGTACAAATTATTTTTTAACTTGATCATAAGGAAATTTGGAGATCTCAAGATTCTTGTTCAAGTCAAGATTCACTAGATCTGTCTAGTCACCTAATTTAATATTCCCACCAAAATAAGATTAATTTGAAGTGATTTCTTTTTTCAGCAAAATTAGTCTGGCTTGTTTTCTAAAGAGCTCAGATGGCATATTTTCATAAGTCATTCTAGACTTCTGAAGAATTTAAATAAAAACAGGACACAGTGCCCACCACTTGCAGCATAGGAAGGATATTAGTGAGAAGATTGGGATGTTTAGCTAGGTTAGAAAAGTCTACCCTCGGGCACTGTCCTTGCCTTTATTGTGGATTTCATTTAGGTTTTTATAGGTATTTTTCCTCTCATGGGTTTCTTGTGGTCAGGGATATGTTTTTACTTATTTCTTGTAATTACTATCACAGTGCATGACTCATCATAGGTGATTGTTAATTGGTTTTAATTTTATTTTTTATACATTTTTCATTAATGCTCCCTTGAGGATATTTTTTTCAATTGATTTTTAGAGAGAGTGGAAGGGAAGGTGGGGAGAGGGAGAAAGAGAAAAAGAAACATCAGTGTGAGAGAGACACATTGATTGGTTCCCTCTCACATGTGCCCTGACCAGGGCCCAAGATTACCCTGTAAGCCATGTACGTGCTCTTGACCAGAAATTGAAACCACGACCCTTTGGTGTGTGGGCCGATGTTCTAACTGCTGGACACATAAATTGATATACTCAAGGTAAACTTAATGCCTGAACTATTAAGATTAGGGAGAAAGAACACCTACCCTTTTAGCCCAGGATGTGGCAAATAAAAATGTCCTTAGTTCTTAGGGCATCCCTAGAAACTTATAGAGAGGTTTAGGAGAGATACCCTCTAAACTGCATGAATCTCTCAAATGATTAGCAACAGTCTAATGAATGAGAAGCAGTGAAATGAATTTCTCAAAATATTGTGAAATTGGTGATTTTTCTTTTTCCTTTGTCATTACCAGGATTTCAAAATTGTAGGGAAAAGAATGCATGTTAAAAAAAAAATCACTGTCCTGCCCTAGCCGTTTTGGCTCAGTGGATAGAGTGTAGGCCTGGGGACCGAAAGGTCCCAGGTTCGATTCCGGTCAATGGCATGTACCTCAGTTGTAGGCTCCTCCCTAGCCCGGACCCTGGTAGGGGCTTGTGCAGGAGGCAACCAGTCAATGTGTTTCTCTCACATCAATATTTCTCTCTGTCTTTCCACTCTCTCTGTTTTTCCACTCTCACATCGATATTTCTCTCTTCCACTCTCTAAAAATCAATGGAAAAATATCTTCTGGTGAGGATTAAAAAAACAAAAAAACAAAAAAACTTTAAAAAAACAAAAAAAAACTTAAAAAAAAACCATTGTCCCATACTGACCTTTGCAAAGACTTTCCCTTCCTTAAATATATTCAGGGTAGGAGATTGCTTCTATGGAATTCTTGAAGGTAAGTATTATTTCTTCGTATTTGTATCTCTAGTGTTTAGCAAAATGCTTAGCAGAGAGGAAGAACTAAATAAATGTTGGATGAACAAATAATATTTGTGAAAGTGCTTTGTAGCCTGTGAAACCTTGCACACATGGAAAAATGATGAAGATTATGAGGCTCAGAAACTGAAGCAGAACACTTGTCTTAATGTACTATGCACACACACATTTTCCCTTTGAACAGTGGCTGCGCATTTTTTCAATGGGAAAGATATTGGGACAGTGGGTACTTTTTAAAATTTAAGTCAAAATGTATTTTCCCACTTTTTATTACTGGTTGCTGCATTTGCTCTATGGCTTTTGGCTAACATATATTTGTATACCTAATATTATTGTCCTTAGTTATCCTGAAACCTTTCCATATTACCCATCTTTAGTCTGCCATGCAGTCTTGCCTTAGACTTTACAACTGTGAGACTGTCAGGCTTTCAAGGATGCATTTAAAAAATCAGTTTCTTTGAAGGCTCTTGAGCCAAAAGTCAAATGGCATGATGTAAACCAATAGTTTTTCAATGAAGAAATGAAAAGCCGCAATAATGACAAGTAAGGAACCTAACCTATTGACACCAATTTGGTTACACTGTATTGATTCCTACAAAACTATTATAAAAGAGAGTGCTCCATATACTCTACTGATCAGGTTACAAGTACCCTTCTTAGTAAAGAGAGAAATAGTGTAGCACACAAGAGCTGCCTTACAGCGTCTCTCACTGATATTAGTTGTCCCTCCCTGATTCAAGTATTTTCCTGGATTGGGGTGAGACAGGCTGTGAGTGGAGAGCCAACAGATTGCCTGTGGCCATGGGTACACAACTGACTGGGTGTGACCCAGAGATGCAGCAGGTGAGTCCAGCAAGTCAAGGGCAGGTGATAATAACCTGAAAAAAACCGGTTCTGCTTCTTACTCGGTGACAGTGATAAGCCGCGCATAAAACGAGATCAGAATTTCAAAATTCCCACAAATGTCTCTGTTTCTTTCTTAGGGCCTTTAGAGATATATTTCAGATTTGGATTTTGGCTTTTTCACTTGTTCTCATGTAAACAGGAAGAAGCGATGGTAGGTTGAATGAGGTGGGTGAGAAGCCTCATGGGCCCTCCCTTGCATCTGAGCTACAATGTGCCAGGAGAAGACCACTGATAAACAAGGCAATTCTGCATGTGCCAGCTTCGCACAGCTCAGCGGGGACTTCACACTATCACACTGCACAGCTCTCATCCTTCTGGGCAGTTGGCAAATCCCAAATTCCTAGACAGAGGGGTTTACAGGGGCAGTCTGGAAATGGGGGAGGATCAGGGGCCTTGTCTTAAAACTGATTTGCCTAGAAAGCACTTTTTCACTTACCTTGAATACTTATTTTGGCATATTTTGGAGGTGGGTGGATAGAGATAACAGATAGGGATGTTAAAGAAACCCCAAGTCACCCCTGGATGCTGCCCAGGGAACCCAGGCTAGGTAAACACTGCAAAGCCTGACAGTGCTGTATGAAGCATGAGATGCTTCTTCTAAGAGTCTGGGGAGAATCTCAAGGCCACTTACCCTTCTGTTGTGTGGACTTTCTTCACTTTCTCACATTCTTCAGCTTCTGGTTTTCATTTCTGTCTCCTTGCCGTCTTTTGGAATATGAATATCTTTCCTATTTTTTCCCTCCTGTGACTAGGAAATCTGCCTCTTTCCAAACAAGTTGGATTGTCAAAGAGTGCCCCTTACAGCCTTTCATGTCCCATCTTCTAGGGAGATCACTTGCATTTATAATACACAGTACTGGCAGTTGCTGTGGGCCAGGAGAACATGCTACTACCATATAATAAAATAATGTGCTACAACTCATGGTTAAATTGAATTAAATTTATGGTTAAATTACACAACTTCACCAAATTTCACGACTTGTTGTCGAGATAGATAATATTATTCCTATTTTACAGGTGAGGAAATTGAGGATCAGAGAAAACAAAAACACACCTTAGGTCACCTGACTAGTATATAGAGCATTGGACTTGGAGTCAGGGTCCTCCAGCAACCGGCTCATTGATGCTGACACATGTCACCAGCTGGCCTCTGGAGTGACTTTTGTGCACATGCCTTACAAGTCCATGCTTAGAGCAGATTTGTGTGTCAAATCACCTGGATTGTGACCTTTGTGATTACTTTGGGAAAACCTCCATTTAAACTGTCATGGACATCTAGGTAAATGATAATTTTCTCCTGGGAAAGATACTTCTGAACTAGTCTAGCTTGCTCTTACTAGTACCTGCCAGCTTTACCCTAGGCCTTAACACCCTCACTTCGTAATGGCTCATACCCACCTCTTTGTTTGCCATTGTGTTACTCCAAGGAGGATATGAGTTACAAAAAAATCGTCCTTGTCATATCTGGTTATGCTACATTTATAGACACATTTATGCATATGCTTTTCAGATTTTCTACTGCTTTATTTTGGTCATTTTAATTTAATCCCTGTGAGTTTATGTTCCTTCATTAAAATAATCAAATTGAAAACAGAAAAGGGACCAGGGAGGTCCATGTTAGACTTCCCTGAAGGCAGGCCCCATGGCCACCCAGTCAGCCTCTGTTGAGCCCTTTTTGCGATGTAGGGACACATGGTCAGGGGATGCAGCCCTTATACCTAGATCCCTCTCATGTCACATAATTCTGCCTTTATGTCAGGCTGAAACTTTCAACCTTTGATTCTTTTTTTAATCTCTTAAGCAGCACAGATCTCTTGTCGCTTGTCCTCATGTAAGAGTTCTTCAAAGACATAAGCCAGTCACCATGCAGAGTTATAGAGCTTAGAGTCGTTATGGCTTGAATTATATTCTCCCCAAATTCATACATATGTTTAGGGTCTAACCCCTCATTACTTTAAATGTGACTGCGCTTGGAGATAGAGTCGCTGGAGAGGTAATAAATTAAAATGGGATTATTAAGTTAGGCCCTATTCCAATATAGCTGCTGTCCTTATAAGGAGAGGAAATTAGGACCCAAAGACACACAGAGGGAAGACCATGTGAAGACCTGGGGAGAAGATGGCCATCTCGAAGCCAATGAGCAAGGCCTGCCAACATCTTGGACTTCTAGCTGCCAGGACTGCGAGAAAAGAAATGTTGATTGTTTAAGCCACCCAGTCTGCGGGACTTTGTTATGGCGGCCTGAATAGACTAATTTCAGGGTCAAATGTATGAGGGGCAGGAGCACAGGCGATAGGTGAGATCACTTAGGCAGCCATGCAGGGGGAGAGAGTAGGAGAACCTGAGTGAAAACCATTACAGCGTTGACACAGAGAGACGGGCCTGGGGCCCTCCTGAGAGAAGAGGAGGAGAATAGAAGAAGACGAGGGAAGGAAGAGTTCTGTGCTCTTTTATTTTGGGTTCTAAATTCCTTAATCTTGTGTTCATTTTTGTCACAGTTGTTTTCAGCGTCTTAATTCTCTCTCCTTTCCTTGGCCCCATGTACCAAATTAAGAAGATATGGGTTTTAAATCTGAAAATTGGTCATCCCAGCATTCAAAGGCAGCGTTAAACTGTTTATGCTTGTGTCACTGAATTGGGGATCAATCTTAGAATTTGCTTGGGGAATTTTTCAAGGTACACATTTCATTGACACAGATGATGAAATTCAATTTCAGTATAGATTTGTGGTGGAGTACTAAAACATATTTTGAAAAAAAATAGGCAAGCAAATAAACAAAAAAACAAAACTCCATGTTACTCCCCAGGTTCTTCTGATGTGTACATTGATTGAGATACACTAATCCATATGAAAATAAAAATATTTCTTTGCTACATGACCAGAAATGATGCTGAACAATTATAGATTCCAAACTTCCTGGAAAATGAAAAATTTCCCTTTATTGGGGGGAAGAGGGTGTGTTTTCTGAATCCAGTAAATACAGCCTAAGTGTCCTACTTTTATTACCTTATTATTTTTAATAATAGTATTGAAAATGATGGTTGCACCTGGCAGCCTTTCAGGATGTTTGCTGTATGCTGCTTCTCCGAGCAATGGCTTCCTCTGGCCAGCAGGCACTGTTCTTTCCCCATATTTCAGGCTCTCAGTCTAAGACGAGCTATGAAAGCTTACTACAGTCAATCATATTGACCATCACATTATTCTTTGTGACTTGGGAGAATACTCCTGTTTTCTCAAATGCTCTATCTGCTGAGAATTAGGAACCATTTCTATGTAATAAAGAACTATCGCTCACTGGGAAGTAGACTCTTCCTTCTTGGTGAAGAAAACTTACGACATTGAACTTGATACAAGCCATCATTTTCACAAGCTCAAATAAAACAAGTCATCTTGTTTTCCCCTCCCACCTCTATAGGTTCAAGTGTGTGGAGGAGACCAAACTGGACAGAAGGCACCATAGGCCTCAGGCTGAAACACATCAGGGCTAACCACAGTAACCAAATTATTTATGAAGACAATGAATTGTGCAAATTTAACTTGGATGTTGTAAAGGAACTATCATGCCCTTTATTCATTCTAGAAATGTTTTTAAACACTGCTCTATTCTTTTGGGCGGAGGGCTTCTCTGGGGGACTGGAAGGCAACAGGATCCAGAGAATAACCAGAACAGCCAAAATCTGTTAATTTAGTTCAGGTATTCAGGTATCAGGTATTAGGTTAAGTAGAAGCAATTTAGATTCTGAGTAGGTAGGTAGAGATATGCACTATGCTAAAAATTCACAGTGGGGACGTGTGTGGGGGGGCTTGGGGGCGTGCCCCGTCCTGAAAATTACCAGGTCTGCCTGAAGGTACTGACTTAACTGGCTTATCTACTTTACAGATGCTGCGAATTCTTTTTCCTGCCACAAATTATATTTTATTTAAGTGTCTGACATTCTACCTCTAAAAATTCATTCCTTTGACTTTCTTTTTTTTCCTTTAAAATTGAAATACTCTTGGTTCGGGCAAAACTCAAACCTAATCCACACAGGCAAATATACTAAGGTAGTTATTGGCTTTGTTTTCCAAGGGCTAAAGGGACTAGCAGAGCTGGAAGAACCTTGAAGTTGCCCAGTGAAATGAAGGGGAGGTTGCTAAGGAGTCAGAGGAAAGCGCAGAGAGAGGAGGGGAGCGCCAATGGGCACACAATTTGCCCATGAGGGAATTTTGAATGGGCTGACTCTGCCCAGGCAGTACTTCTTCAGAACAAAAATATGGCATGTTTGAGAGTTGCTTTAATCTATTGCACTGTTTCAATAGTTGCACTAGTCAAGATTTTTAGAGCTAGAGTAGAGAAGGGTGATGAGCTTTGCAACTCTAGTGTGAGTTGTAAATCATGACATTTATTTGGGCTAGGTCATTTATGTTTGAGGAGCACTTTTAAAAACTCAAAGGAAGAAGGCAGGAAATGGTGTCTGTCTTTTATACCATTTCCCCCTTTTTGAAGTAAGTCAGAGGGCTTGAGTTATAGAGCATTAAAAGATCATTTTGTTCCAGTGTTCAGTTTCCTCCTTTTCACTTAGAAAAAACCTTTAAGGCCAGAGACCATTTGAAGTGGCCCTGGTTCCTCCACATTTCATTCACTGGCCCCTTGTTTTGGCTGGACCTGCATTTCCACGCACTGAGCCCCAGGAGGGAAATGATTCTAGCGTGTTACCAAGCTGCCAGGCTGTTCCGAATAAGTGGGGATCTTTGCTTTGGTACAAGAAAGTAATGCCATTTTCAGGTCAACACTCAACTGTCCTGGTGAGCATGTTAAGTGCAGGGGGGTCCCTAACTACTGCTCTTGGTGGGGAGATTGGGCTGTCACTTGCAACTCACCTTTATAATGTGGCCCTGATTAAATTAAGCCACGCAGGTGGAGTCCTGGTTTGTGACAAGGACACAGAGTCTGAGGACATGCTTGCATGTCTCTCACAGGCTGCTTCTGAGGATACCCAGAAGAGTTTGGTGGCCAAATTAGCCAGTTATTGGTTCCCCAAATAACATCGGTTTGAGACACCTGACTTGACTCTGTGAGTGAGTGGGAGGCTGTTTTCCCTGAATGTGTTTGCATCTTAGCTTTCGTGTCTGTACATGAACATGCAGCCCACAGATTTCTGTTATCTAATCAGGTGCATCAGTCCGTGGTGGAGATGAGAGGGGAGGAACGCCCCTCTGACTCAGATTTTGCACAAACAAAACTCAGCCTTGTTAGTAAAGACGGGGAAAAGCAACCACGGCTGCTCACAGATCCCCCCTCCCCCCCCGCCCCCACCCCCAGTCTGTGGGGTGGTGGAAATGGGTGGGTTTTTATGGCAAGATAAGCAACCGGAGGGCTCCACTCTGGTATGCTAATAAAATTAAAATGTCAATATTTACACATGACCTTCAAGGCTCTGACACTCTTGCTTTCTTAGGATTCAGTGCCGCCTGCGTTTTCTGTAGTCCGTTACCAACAGCTTGGAAATTCAGTTAGAGGACATAACCCAAATGTTCTCCAAATGTTGCTTCCAAATGGGCATCTTGAAAAGTGCTGATTTAAGACGTGCAAACTTTCTGCACCGGGAGAGGGCTGTCGCTCCGCTCACCCAACTCCAGGGGAACCACCGAGGATGAAAGCCACCGGCGGTGAAGGCGGTGCCAGGCGCGTGCTTTAATTTGCTGTGAACTAGAGCACGAGGGCCTGTGTACAGGCCTCTGGAAGCCTCACTATTGTGTACTGCACATTCGGCCCTGCTTGTGTGCTGACACAAACAAATAAACGCGATCATAACGGTTGAAATGTAGTTAGAAACACAATTGAGAACATCTGTATTGTAAGCAGAAATAAATTAGAAATACCGAAGTGTTTTGTAGCTGTGAAAACGAAGGAATAAAAAAATAGCCCACAGTACCTGGATTAAGCGGTTATAAATAATGTATAAAGCAAAAATCTCATTACCCCCTGTGTAAACTCCCCCCCAATGAAATATATTTTATGAATGTAGTAACACTGTAATAACCAAAGCATTTGTTTTTCCCCCACAAACTTCCCATTTCATAACCACGGGATTGCTTGAATTTACAAGTTCAGGACCAAACATCCCCGAGTTTACTGGTTTTGGTCTCTTCCTTGTGACCTTCAACACACCGGGACTCGGTGCAGTCCCATAGTCCACTATTTATCACAATGCCGCTTAGCACACATGAAGGCTGCCCCCAAATACAGCCGCATAAAAACAAACAGCGGCCCAGCACATCCCTGCAGCCCTGGGGGAAAAGGCCTGGAAATGCTCGCACGGGCCGGATGGACGGGAGGAGCGCTCCCTGCGTGTGTCAGCAACACCTGGTGTGGCTCCTGGAGTCCAGGCTGCTAGACAGAATCGATCATGTTCCTGGTGGTGATATAAGTAAAGTGACAGCTGCCAGATGTAGTGAGCTTTGTCCAACGGAGCTATGGGGCCGTGGCAGGGGTGGCTTGAATGAAACACATCAGGGCTAACCTGTCCTCAGCATAGCCAGGAACCAGAAGGGACAGGATTCTCTGGACACCTGCTCATCCCACAGCCCTTTCCTCTTGCCTTTCTCGGTTCTTTTTTCCACCTTATAAACCCAGGGCCAGGCTCTGGAACATCATAGAACCCAGCAGCATGCTGAAGGGTTAAGTATGGTTCTAGAGTTCTGTTATTTATAAAACCCAGTTCTCCTGGGTCATGCAAGGTGAACACCTTATCTTTAATATATAGTAAGGCAAGCAGTAAAGCAGTAAAAAACAAAAACAAGCACACACACACACACACACACATCCTATATAATAAAAGCCTAATATACAAATTGACCGAACAGCAGAATGACCAGTCACTATGACATACACTGACTACCAGGGGGCAGATGCTCAACACAGGAGCTGCCCCCAGCCCACAGGCCCTAACCAGTGGCTGCAGCGGGGGATGGGGCCAGCGAGCAGGCAGCGCCAGGCCAGCTAAGGTGGGTGTCAGTGGCTCCCCCCACCCCCGATCGTCCTGCTGGTCACCGCACAGATCGGCCCTGATTGCCAACCAGGCCTAGGGACCCTACCAGTGCATGAATTTTGTGCACTGGGCCTCTAGTATATAATAGGAGCCACCATAAGCCTAATTGTCTCCTACCTCAAATACCTAATGATTCCTTCTGAGCTTTTAACTAATGAATTAACCTACATCCTATCTGGTGCCCCTAACATTCCTGGACTGGTTCCCAAGTGAACCACAGATTTACATACAGAGAGCTGCTTGAGCCCTAGCCCTATGCCTGAGCAGGTGCTGCTCTTACCTGTGAGACTTGTGACCCTGTTCTATTCCCACCTGGCCCCACTGGGATAGCTAAAGTAGCTAAGCAAAATGACCTCTCAGTACAAAGTCACAAGTGGACTTCTTTCTGGAGTCCTAGTCAGAAACTCTTAATTTCTCTTCATGTTGAAACACAGTTGTGGCACAGTGGCAGAAGATTACTGGATTATGACTAGGAAGATTGCTCTCAAGTCCTACGTCTCCTCTCACTACCTGAGTGACTTTGGATCAGTCCATCTCTGAGCTTCTGTTAGCTAGAAAGTGGGGATAATATTACCTCATATTCTTCCTTAGTGGGACCTAAATAAGGTAATGCAAAGAAAGGGGCTTTATACAGTTTGAAGTGTTACTGAATGGTACAGTGTTATTGTTCATCTTGGTCCATTCAGGCTGCTATAAAAAATACCACAAACTTGGTAGTTTATAAACAACAAAAAGGTGTTCCTTATCGTTCTGGAGCTGGAAGTCTGAGATCTGGGTGCTAGTGTGGTTTTGTGAAGGCTCTCCTTTGGGACACAGGCTTCTCACCTCTGGCTGGGTCCTCCTCTGACAGAAGGGAGGGAAGGAGCTCTCTGGAGCCTCTTTCCTAAGGGCATTAATCCCATTCATAAGGCTCCTGTCCTTATGACTTAATCATCTCCTAAGGCCCATCTCCATCACTTGACAGGTTAGGATTTCAAAATATCAATTGAGGGAGGACACAAAACATTCGGACCAATGCATGATTAGTAAAAGGAAATATCTATCCTATTGATGTTACAATATGTTTTGATGGTCAAATTAAATAAAGTATCTGAAGAGGGCTTCAAAAAGCATAAAGAGCTAAGCAGTGCAAAGTGTGAATGGGCCAGTGGGCCAGCTGGATTACCGGTGATCACTAGATCCATGTGCACAGAGCAGCTCAGTCTGCTAGACCAAAACAGGGAGCAGTGGCTGAAGATATTAAATTAGGTGCTATTTTTTTCACAATTTTTAAATTGTGGGCACCTTAATTAATTGGTTTTTTTTTTTAGAGCTTTCTCATTTCTTTTACTTCTAATATGAAGAAACAATAGTCACTGCCTCCTGTGATTGTTGGAAAACCACAATTGAAATAGATTCCAAAGGTAGTTATTAAGGACAAAGTTATGTGAAGGACATAAATTGTGTGTGAACTCTTTCAGCAATAAATAGGCACATCTCCACATACCCCTAGGATCTCAAGCTGATAATGTAACACGAACCTATTGAATTAGGACAAGGTGATGGTTCTGCTCGTGTGACAATCTAGGTCTCAGAGCCTGGTATGCGGGCAGAGGGTGTAAGGAGCAGATTGCATTTTCAGGAGAAAGGTTAAGCTTGAATGTTTTGGACAGGAGGTGGTTAGGTGGCTTTTTTTTTTTTTTAAGTCCTTGAATTTACCTGATGAGTTTTGTGTCCTTGTGATGGTTGTCACCCATTCCAGGTTATGAATAAATTTAGCAACATAAAAGAGGTCACTTAAAAATTCTCCCTCAGATGCTTCATTTTCTCTGGTGCCCCTTCCTGCTCTCTCCTCTTCCTCACTAATTTGGCCACCTGCCCTTCTGATCTCTGTGAGTGGTATGTGATTTTAGAAATGTTTTGAAACTTTTAAAGGAGAGTTGTGGAAAGGCAGAAATTTACAGAAAACCCTTAGTAGGAGTTAGGAGATCTATTTAGTTAGTTAATTAATTAGTGGCATTAAAACAACATTTTGAATTAATTTTAAACGTACAAAATGTTGCAAGAATACCATAAAGTGTTCCTGTATAGTTCTCACTGTTTCCACTTACATTAACATTTCTCATCACCGTATCATGATGATTAAGAACAGGAAATGAATGTTAGCACAGTATTATTAACCAAACTTCAGACTTATTAGAAATTCATTAATTTTTCTGCAAATATTATTTTCTAATTCGAGGCTCCTTTCCAGTACCCCACATTGCTTTTCGCCCGCAATTTGTGACAATTCCTCTTTCCTTGTCCTTCATGGTAATTGTATTAAGTTTATAAATTAATCTAGGGAAAACTGATATTTTTATAATGCTATAATTCTATCCAAGAATATGGGATGCCTATCCATTTATTCAGCCCTTTTTAGTGGCCTTCAAGAGTGTTTAACATTTTTCTTTGTGCAGGTTTGCATACTTCTTGTTAAATTTGCTTATATGTATTTAATACATTTAAAAGAATTCCTCATTGATACATTTTTATTGATTTTTGAAGAGAGGGGAAGGGATAGGGAGAGAAAGAGAAAAATCCATCAATGGCCTCCCATATGTGCCCCCACCAGGGATCAAACCCACAACCCAGGTATGTGCCCTGACTGAGAATTGAACCTGCAACCTTTTGGCATATGGGATGATGCTCTCACCAACTGAGTCACCCAGCCATGGCAGTATTTACTACATTTTGATGCTGTATGGTAAATGGGGTTTTCTATATCATTATGTCTACTGCTTATTATTTGTATGAAGGCTAATAATTTTTATGTTAATTTTACATACTGCTACTTAAATAAATTCTTTTATTATTTGAGTTAGTTTTGTTATTGATTCTCTTGGGTTTTCCACGTATATTATCATATCACTTGCAAATATAGTTTTCATTCTTCTTTAATCATTCTTACCCCTCTAATTGGTTTCTCCTTTCTTATTGTTTGGCTAATATCTCTAAGAATAGCAGAGATAGTGAACGCTTGTGTCTTGTTCCTGAACTTAGTGGAAATAACTAGCATTTCTCCATTAAATAAAATACTGGCTTTAGATTAATCATCATGTTGTGAAAATATACTTCAGTTCCTATATACTAGAGTCATTTTACCAAGAATATGTGTTAAATTTTCTCAAATGTTTTTAGTTGCAACATTTATACTTTGTCACAATACACAACAGCTATATGGCAGTATTACCATCCACACTTTTGTTTTAATATTATATGGACATTTATATATTTTTAAATTCTTCATACTAATCCTTTTATTAAAGTTTTCCCAGTCATGGTTTGGTTGGATAAAGCTATTGCTTAATAGATTCTTCAAGAACAGTTTATGGATACAAAATTCCATAAGTTGTTATATATTGAAAATTGCTATTTCATATATCAAATTGTTAATTGATATGATCAAGGACAACTTGACTATAAAATCTTTTCTTTCACAATTTCTTTTATTGAACTTTTAAAAAGTGTTACTCTATTGTTGCCTTCTTTGTATGTTGGCTTTAAACACTGATGCCAATTGAACTCTTTTGCCATTATTAATTCTGCAAAAAACAAATTACAAAAATTATTTGTTCTTTTTGCCTGGAGTTTGTGAGGATTTTATATTGTCTTTGAAATCTTATAGTTTCACTAACATATGTCTCAGCTTTGATCATTTTGGGTTAAATTTCCTAGGTGCCTTGTAAGCTTTTCTTTTTTAATATTTTTTTTTATTAAAGGGAAAGGAGAGCGAGAGATAGAAACATCAATGATGAGAGAGAATCATCAATCAACTGCCTCCTACATGCCACCCACTGGGGATCAAGCCCACAACCTAAGCATGTTCCCTTGACCAGAATCAAACCTGGGACCCCTCAGTCCTCGGGCCAATGCTCTATCCACTGAGCCAAACCAGCCAGGGCCAAAGCTTTTTTTATGTTTGAAAAAATTTCTTAGATTAGAGTTTTAAAGAGTAGTTGTGTTTTATTTGTTTTCTTTTTTTTTTCTTTAAGGACTCCAATAATACAAATATTATCCCTTCTGTGCTATCCTCAATTTCCACTATTTTTCTCTGATCTACTTTATGTCTTACTTTGTGTCATTTTCATTCTCTTGGTTGTTTTCTTGCCTTTCTTCAATGTCCCTTATAACATTTTTATTTGGGTCTGTTTTTTCTTGGGCACTTTGTAATTTAGTCTCTATTTCTGAGATAATATCATCTGTTTTTCCATTTCTTTCCTGAGTTCAATCAACTATTCTTTCATTTCTCCTTTTTGTTCATTTGTGTTCTCAGTATTTGAATTAATTTGAAGTGGTTTTTTCATATCCTCAAATGTTTATTAGAATAAATTTAATTCATTATGGGGTATAAGTTTCCATCTGCTTCATGGGTTTTTTTGGGAGGGGGTGTTTCCTCAGTTGATTTGTCTGAAAATTCATTCTGCAATAGTTTTTTTTAAAATTCTATTTCATTATCCTGATTTATATTTTTTATTGATTTTTTACAGATAGAGAGTTAGAAACATCAATCAGCTGCCTCCTGCACACCCCTTATTGGGAATGTGCCCACAACCAAGGTACATGCCCTTGACCAGAATCAAACCTGGGACCCCTCAGTCCGCAGGCCGACACTCTATCCACTGAGCCAAACTGGTTAGGGCTTGAAATGTTTTACACGGTTCCTAGTTAAATGGAACCACTGGTCTAGTAAAATTCAGGTATTTTGGCAGGTTTTTGTCTGGTTTGGTGGTGAGGGAGGAATTGTGAGTTCATCGATTTTGTTGATTTATTCTTCTTCTTGTAGGACCCTACATTTTCCTTCCTTTCTGCTTCATTGCCTAGTTACTAAAGGACACTTTTCCTTGTTTTATTTTTTCTTTTTCATTTTTTATCTCTCTCAGAAGAGATATAAAAATGTGTTTGAAAGATTGTCCCTTTAAATAACAGTTGCTCATTTCAATTTTGTCTATCTTTTAAAATTGTGTTTGGCCCTTTAAATAGCTCTCTACCCTTTAAAAGGTATATACTTCAGAATCCCTTTCCCGAAGTCCTACTCTATTCAGTCTTTCTGGTGTCCCCTCCAAGTTTCCCTGAGGTCTCTTTGCCTGCGCCTGTCCGCTGTATTCTGAGCAGTTTTTATTGGTCTGCCTCTCCTTGTAGCAAAGCTTCGTGGCAGGGGAGGAGAGGAACAGAAGGGCATGGGATTTGTTTCTTTTTCTCTTTTTACTCGCAATGTCTTTTAGCACTTTTGGCCTTCTACTCAAGTAATACTGAAAGCATGATTTTGCATAGAGATTTCATATTCCTGGAGTTGCTTTGCATTGTTTCATGGAGGGACTGGGCTAAGAGGTTAGGCACCACACTCCTGTCATTGTCTTTAGCTGCTTTAAAGACCTCAAAGAATGCACGTTTTCATGTTAAAATAGCAATCTCAAATTCGCCAGTGGTTTGACTTACCACCTCTACAATTGATGGCTCCCATATTTAAAATTTGAACCCAGACCTTTTTTTTAAAGCTTTAGATCCATATATCCAACTATAATAATACGACCTCATACTCACCAAGACCAAAACTCAACAATTTCCTTCCCTACAAGCTTGGTCTTCCCTCTCTCTGCAGACACATTCTATTTCTTGTTAAAAAGTAGCATTCCTCACTTGGAAACTCAAGGCAGAAATTTCAGAGTCATGTTGAATCATCTATCTCCCTTGCCAACACATCTAATTGGTACTTAATAAATAGCTACTGGATGAGTGTCCTCACAATTTCTGGAAGAAGATGAAAAAGACGCAACACTTCTGTCTCTTGATGACACATGGCATAAGGCTCAGTAGTGTGTTCTTTGCTACTTAGGCGTCGATCTTGCTAGTGGCAGTAATAACAGCATAGAACACTTATAATTTGATGAGGCATTTGTATGATGATAAACTTCTTATTTGAGTCCAAGATTTTGGAGGCAGGAACGATGTCTTATTTATTTGATAATTTTTCAGAATATTTGGCAGAAAGCTTAATAAAGGTCATTAGGGATATTTTAATTAAATGAATGATAAAATGAGTGTATGACTATGATATCATTTGTGATAATATCACACATTTACTAATGCAAAGAAGAAATGGTCTTAAAGACTCAAAATTTTACATGCATTAGGAATGTCAAAATTTTACATGCATTCGGAATGACACAAACAGTTAGGAACCCAGACAAACTGAAGACTCTAAAGGAGGGCTCTTCCCCATTTTTCCTGTGTGCCATGAACTCTGTTCACGTTTGGAGAAGTCTTTGGACACTGCTGAGAATAATGCTTCAAAATGCATAACATAAAAAAACGGAATCACAAAGGAAGTCAATTACATAGAAGTATAATTATCAAAGTATAAAAAACACACAAATGTGTAATATATATACATTATATATTTCTTTATTACTGCATTAAACAACAAGATCTAGCAGCCAGAATAATAACCACCATATTAGCAACTAGTGGTGAATAGAAGCAAATTTTCAAGTTACCTACAACCACTGTAATGTGATATGAAAACCTCTGTGATTTGTGTTGGTGACGCAGTTAAGGAACTACTGATCCCACAGTAGTTTCTTGCCTATTTTATAATTGAATAAAATGATAAATTTCATGTAGACATTAGTAAAAATAAAATTGTATTTTCCCCAATCCAAGTTCATGGCCATCTGAATTCTACACACATGCTTACATCCATGAATTCCAGGTTAACAACCCTTTAGAAGGTGCAGCTGTTACTTAACACTGTCTGATGATAGCCCTGAAGAACTGGGAGCCTAGTGGCTTATAGGTCCTCAGTGACTTATGACCTAAACCTCTATGAAATTATGGGTCCATCATCTTATATTTGCTTTATAAGAGTTACCTTTATGGGAGAAAAATTAGGCTGTGACAGCTGAGTTGTCCCTTGGCAGACAGAAAATCCCATTTTGCCCAAGACAAAATGGACTTAAATTTTGCAAAGTTATAGATAATATCCAAAAGCCATTCTCTCTAAACACCAGTATTAAGGAGCTCTCAGAGGCTGGGCTGTGACAGAGGAGGGTGTAGAAGGTGATGGAAGAGGGCTGGAACCTGGAAAACACATTCTACAACCTGTAGATAATAAATGAAAAGGGTAGGAACTTCCCACTGGCTGATAGAAAGAAAATGTCACAAACAAGAAAACAATAGAGCTGAGTTTGAGTCCTTGGTGCCTTCCCTTCATGATTAATGATTGGTCTCAAATAGGATAGGTAAGGGAAAGTGAAGTTCCCTTGAAGTAGCTTTAAAAATGCCACCGCTTAAAAAAATTATTGTAACATCAATTTAAGGGGAAAAATGTAAAGGTCAAGAAAGATTTGGCTGTTTTTAAATGCTGTCTTGAAGAAATTCTCATAAAGGTTAAGATGTCATGTAGTTTCAGAGTTATGGGCATAGGAGGGGGGCCCTGGACAAAAGCAGTGTTACTGGGGGGCCCTTGGTAACTGTGACCCGTGCCGACAGTGTGTCACTGTGGCAGTGGGGAGACCCAGACACTGCTCTCTCAGAGCCTTTAACGGCATGGGCACATGTCACTTCCAGAGCTCTGCTCTGATTACACACAGGCTTTAGGATCACCTGCCCCCCACTCCTCCCCCCATACTCCTAAACAGCAGCGCTCAGAGCAGCACTTAACCCCCCAGGTGAGGGGATTGTAAGCTCCTGCTGTCTCTCTTGCCTTCTCTCACTGGGCCCTGAACTACCCAGCCCTTCAGCAGTACGTTTCCACAGAGAGAGCCTCTCCTGGTTTCTAGATGTGTGCGCGATGAAAGACTCTCCTGATGTCGACATACACAGTGTTCTGTGGAATGGCAGAGGTGTCCATGACTGCACACCTAAGTGGTCTGGGAATAGGAGGCATCCATACAGCCTCAGGTGTTCTAGTCACAAGTTAACAGACCCCGAAGGGATGTCTCCTGGTCATGACAACCCTCCCTTGGGAATGCAGAGTAGCGTGCCTACACACTAGTGCATCTGAGCAAGACTCCACCTCAAGGATGTGGGGTGCCACCAGGTCATTGGAGGGTTTCTCAACAATTCCCCATGAACAGGACACCTAAGTTACCTGGAAGTTATCCAATTGCACTTTTTGTTTTTTTTGTTTTTTTTTGTTAATTCACTCAAGCATATTTTTTCCATTGACTTTTAGGAGAGTAGAAGGGAGGGGATGGGGGGGGGGAGGAGAGAGAGAGAGAGAGAGAGAGAGAGAGAGAGAGAGAGAGAGAGAGAGAGAAGGAGAGAGAACGTTTGGTTGGCTCCTGCATGCTTCCCTACACGGCTGGGGGGATACAACTGTTGACCCTTTTGTAGGTATATGGGCCAACACTGTAACTATCGAGCCACTGGCCAGGGTTCCAATTGCACCTTTTTTTAAAAAAAATATATTTTTTAATTGATTTTTTAAAGAGAGGAAGGGAGAGGGATAGAGAGTTAGAAACATCGATGAGAGAGAAACATCGATTCAGCTGCCTCCTGCACACTCCCTACTGGGGATGTGCCTGCAACCAAGGTACATGCCCTTGACCGGAATCGAACCTGGGACCTTTCAGTCCGCAGGCCGAAGCACTATCCACTGAGCCAAGGCAGTCAGGGCCAATTGCACCTTTTAATGTGGTCTGTGGAGCAGCAGCTTTGGCATCACCCCGGAGTCTGTTAGAAGCAGAATCTCAGGCCTCACCCCAGGTCTACAGAACCAGAATCTGCATGTTAACATCATGCCCCAGGGATGTGTAAGCCCATCAAAGTCTAAGAAGCACTGCTTGCTCAAGACATGCCTTCTGCAGGGGTGAGCGCATGCACACTGTGGCACGCGTGGTGCCTTGCCCACTGGGAAGCTCTGTGGAATGACAGGAGCAGGTCATGGCCCTCAGAAGAAAGGGCTAGACACCGCCTTGGTAGAGCGTTCCCGCCTGTCAGGCCTCCATCCATGGAAGGAAACCAGAGCACCTGCTGGGGGTGGTTTTCACTGTGCACCCACCATGGGCGGTTACTTCGCCAGCTTTACCTGGATGATGTGGGCCTTTGAAGAGCAAGCCAAGTCATTTGACCCCTCACACCACCTTTCTCCAAAGGGCTTTGTGACATGAATTGATCTTATGTGGTAGGGTGAACTTTCAGGGAGGGAGCTAGACCTTTGCAAAACAATTTGTGGAGCATCAGAAAGCAGCTATTAAAATGCACTCTAAGTGTCATTTTACTTGTCTGGAACCTGCCATTAAAGAACCAATCCTTTGGGTTAACTTAGAGTTTTCATTAAGTGCATAAGCCCTGCTGTGGCTGCTCAGGGCACTATCCCTAGCACACTTTCCCATTCTTCTCCTCTGGTGTCTGTCCCAGACTCTCTTCCAAAGACAGCTTAATTGCCCTAACACTTCCTACTTATTATTGCTTTTGTTTCTGATTGTATGAATTTTATATATTCCATTCATTTAGCACTGAAAATATACTCTTCGGCTATTGCACATAAACCTGTCTTTCCAACTGTATTTTTAAACCCAAGGGCAGAGACATATCCTATTTCTTGTAGTCAAGCTCCAGCCGAGGGCACTATACACAGGAGTGGTCTCATAAACTTAAAACATTTAAAGTATCATCACCATTATTAATGGTCCTTGGTGTCAGTGCTTTCCAGGTGCTGGGCATGTCACACATGTCAGCTCACGTGATCTTCACAATTATCCCAGATGGTTCCTGTGATCCCCGATCCAGGAGGAGGCTACCAAGACTCAAAGACCACAGGGGACTTGGCAATGTCACATGGCTGGTGCAGGGCCAGGCAAGCTTTGAACTCAGATTTACCTGAATTTGTGTCCCTTCTTCATTAACACTGTTGTGGGAATGAGTTTTCAACTCAAAGGCTCTGGAAGGAGGAGACAGCTTGGGAGAGAGATGGAACAGTAGTTCCCCACCATCAGTCATCCTGGGTATGATAGTGGAAAGTTGTTTCTTTCTCCACATCCCAGCTTCTCAATCTGTACCATGAGGGTGGTTATGCCTAGCTCACCGGGCACCTGAGGAGTTCACCACTCCAGTGGGGTTGAAGAAATATCAAGAAGGGAAAAGGCCTTAAATGCAAGAGCCACGCTCAGGGGCAGCCCTCAGGAGTCGGGGTTCTTCCACACTCCCAGGGAAGGGGGCTCTGTTACAGCCACCCCAGTTGCAGGAACTTGCTTTTTCTCTTGCTCTTAGAGTGGCAGCAGATATCAAGGGCAGCCCTCACACCATGAATGAGCTGGCAAAGGTCTCTCTTCCACCTTCTGACATCAGGAAGAGCAGCTCTAGTCTTTACACTCAGGATGTGAAAGCCAGAAATTGCTCATTTACGAACCTGCTCAAAAGGAAACAATTCATGCTGAAGGGGCCTGGGTTACTTCTTTGACATTCACCACAAAAACCTTTACTTTTTAAGACATCCACAAAACAAAACAAAACAAAAATCCCACAACACCCTGGATTCAGAAAGAATGTCTTTCTTCCCAATTAATAGTCAATGAGGGATTTTAATTCGTGAACACGATTACCATGATTACTCTGACCTATGGAGTCACTGCATTTTACTGCTCTCCCGTGGAACTGGATTTCCATATTTAGGAAGGAGAGCAAATGACATCAGGAATCTTGTGTAGCTACATAATATTCTTTCCTAAATATGTAGTGATTTACAAAGAACTCTTTCTGACTAAATGGTTCAATCCAATATTAAAATGTTTCACTAATATATAACTTATCACCCCAATAAAAACTTTAAGTAAGAGGAAACACAATGTTTACTCAGAACTGCTCCTACTGCACCTGAATGTGTGCGTCCTCTTTGAGCTGGCCTTAATGAGGGAGACTTGGGTTTGAAACAATTCTTACCATTGGACAATTTATTTGGGTTAAGGTATTATCTCTAGAAGGAACCTATTAAAAATACAGGTTACTTGGGCTTAATAACACAGTTCCCACAATAACCATTATTCTAGCTGCATGAATTACTTTATCAGATTAATTAGCTGTCATCCATCAGACAATATGGCTCTGAGGAAATAAGGCATATTTTAATGGAGATCATTGTCTGAAATATGAAGCAGTTCTATGAGGGACAGACCTGCTTAGGGGCTCTATGCTGGTGGTCTGGGAGGCCAGAGGACAGAGAAAGACGGGGAGGAGAGGAAAGAGAAGTAAATCAAACTTCTGTCTCCTTCACCATTTTGTTTCTAGTCACCACAGTCTTTTTTCTGTTTAAATGTTTTTTTAATATAAAGTGACCGTATGATCTCTACTGACCCAGGTCTCCAAAGTATTTGTCCTACTTGTATCAAAATTAGAAGTGAAATGATACCCCTGTCCAACCCTCTGGCAATGTTCATCTATATCTGGTTTTCTTTTTTTTGTCCTGGGCCTATGGCTCAACAGCATTTCCCAGCCCCATGTGTCTAGATGACCTAATGTGTCTGAGAACTAAACACCGGGCTGTGGTGGCCATTAAACATTTCACATGGACTTCTAATCATTCTCTGTTCCACCCGGGTGGCCAGAAACCAACAGCTGGAAGACACAAGAGAGATGGGAGAAGTTCCTTGACAGTAGATTCCTGGATCCCTGAGTTACCACTTGGAGGAGAGAGGTTCTTGTCAGACCGTGGCACTCACCTTGGACTCGTCATCAGTGATAAAACAAACTTGATTGTGCTAAGATGCTGAGATTAGGGTGTCTTTTATTATGTCCCAGAGTATTATTTACCCTGACTGCTAAAACTTACCATCTGTATTGATATTTATTACAACTAGATTGCAGAATACTTAAATCTCCTGAACAAAATGGGACATTAAGGTGATTTTTAAAAAGGATAGTGTATATTAGCAGCTCTAGTTAGCTAGGGGCTTTCTATCAGGTACTTTGAGTGCTCTGAATGCTTATTTAATCCTTACAACAGTCTTTTGAGGTAGATTTATTATCTCCATTTTAAAGATGGGGAAAATGGACTTAGAAAGATTATCAAAGAACTTGCTCTAGGTCATAGTGCTAATGAGTGGCAGCATTGCGACGGTGATCTCAGACATTCAGTGCTGAGCATCGAGCTCCTTGCCCATGTGTGATTCTCAGAATTGCTCTGGGAAAACGGATCAGACCCTGGAATGACACAGCAAGGTCACACTGTGAACTGAGAAAAAGTCTTGGCCTTTAAGAGGAAAAGAAATTATCATATCTCCCTGCCCACAAAATAGTTGAGAGAACATTTCCTTTATCTCCATTCCACACCTGAAAAATCTTGAATTGATTTTCTGTGATTTTCCTTTTCTGCCCTCCACTGAAAGCCTTGATTATGCCCCAGTTAAATGCATAGGGAACATTCTTGATGGTGAGTTATAAATTCTGCAGATGAGGAAGTTCTAACTAGATTTCAACCGTGGGATATTTATCCCTCCATTGATCCATGCGTGTAACTCCCCTCAAGGGGGAGTTTTTCTTAGAGGAAACAGCATGCTGTTTCAATAGAGGCAAACGAGGGGAAAGGTGGACACAATGTGTGGTGGAAATATGCATCCTGAAGGGCTAGGAAACAAAGAATGAAACTAAAGCAGAGGTAGTTACTGGCTGTTCTTGTGGCTAAAAAATGTCAAAGTTCAAGTTTTCTTTTTGAAGCAGAGAAGGCAGAGTTTTGCCTGCCGACCCCTATAGTGACTGTTGCCATTTGAGAGAATTCTTATGGAAGGAGCTTCAGCAAGGTATGATGCACCACACGTGAAAGATATTCTGCTTGCAGCCTCTATTGATAGAAAATTAATTTGCATGTGGCACTGGTAGATGGTCCCCCAGGAGCCCACAGCTTGATAAGATGAAAAAGAAGAGCATGACGGTCTAGAACAGGGTATGGAGGCAGAACTATTGCCCGCGCAATAGTTCGGGCAAGTTTTTAATCTTTCCAAGGTTCAGATTCCTCCTTCGTGAATGAGGAAACGTGTTATCTCTCTCATTGTGTTTTGAGAATGACACAGGATAATACATATAAGCTCTCATGAATTGTCACTTGTTTTGAGGATTATGATGATAATATTGACTCAGACACAAAGGACAGAAGAGAGATAAACTGGCCTATAATGAGGGCATCTTTACTTATCTGAATTTATTATATGAGTGAGCATCAGTTTCATAAATTGGAAGGATAAAAACAAAATCAGGCTAGAATCCTAGAGCGATTTAGCCAGGCGATGAAGCAGACAGCGGGTGTATACGGCTCCCAGCAGGAGTTGGGGCAGACTCGTAGGGTAGTAAAAGGAAATCACAAGTGAATCCAATAATTTTTGCATGACACTTATTGTAGCTTGAGAGCTGGTCCAGGTCCCAGCAAGCACCAGCTCATCAGAGAGGGAATAACTTCTCCAAAACACAGCTGGAAGCAAAAGTGGGCTTGTAGAGGAAGATAAGGCTCGGTGTTGGCAGAGAGAGAGATGGATAACTCTGAGAAGAGTCTTGTAAGATCAGTTGCGGGTGTAGGGAGGGTTGGACCACCCTGGGCTTGTCCTGCAGGCCAATCCTTCATGTTCTGGTCATTTAATGTCCATCTTATTATAGGGACCATCATAGTTATTAGAATTCAGAAACAAAATTTCCATGTTGTTTATGCTGGAATTTGTCTTATCTTTTCAATATTCTACAAATTTCCCACCAGCCTACTAAAGAAGATCACTTCTTTAAGGAACGGAATGCTGGGCTCTGATACTAAAAGTAAGATGTTTGTTTTTGAAGCAACATAGACTCAAATAGCAATAACAATTCTTTGTGGAAAATAAAAGCATCTTTATATTTGTTTGAGTAAACAGAAAAATAGCACCATTGAAATGATTTGCCACCTGCTAAACAACACCGTTTCCTTTTGTAAGCCGTGTTCCATATACGAGGGTGGTTAAAAGCTCAGCGCTGCGCAAAGGGAATTGTGATGTATGCAGCTAGCGCAGCCACTGTGCCTGTCCGCAGGAGTCCACCTGGCTCCATTATGCTCCACCTCAGCCCACAGAGAGTCATCCTGCAGCCCCTGACTGACAGGCTCGGTTGCTTGGCAAAAGGTGTCAGTTCTCTTCTCCGACGGCCAGTGTTTTCCTTGGCAGGCAGGGGATTTGTGAGGTCTTCCTGCCTGTTGAATTGGGCCTCCACTCGAAGCTTAACTTCAGAGAAGCTGTCATGCAGCCCAGATTAAACCAGAAGTATTTACTGCAGCTTCTCCGGCGGCCAGACAGTTCTTGTCCTAGGGAGGGTTTGGGATTTTCCACTGAGGGGTGTGCTTCTACATTGGGAGGCTGGTAGGGAGTACTGTACCTTCCTTCTCTTTACCGATCTGGCAAAGTTGACCCACCGGTTCTTCCCAGGATTCACCAGGCAGAACTCTGAAGGTCACAGCGGTGACCTTTTACATCCTCACATTTGTACTATTTTTGCTCCTCAATTTTTAGTTTTCCCAGACCTATCCAGAGACTCTGACTATCTCCTGGCCCCTGAGCCCTCTGCCAACACAGTGCCTAGGTTTACTTTAATTAAAAACAAACAAAAAAACAAAAAAACAAATAAACAAAAAATTGTACCATGGCCAGTATACTCAGTGGTTAGATCCCTGGCCTTAGTTGGGGTTGGGATGTGTATGGGAGGCAACCAATTGATATTTCTCTCTTTCTCTCTCTCCCTCCTCCCCCCTACCACTCTCTAAAAATCAATGGGGAAATATCCTTGGGTAAGGATTAACAAAAACAAACAAAACTGGTAATCATAGCAGTCACAACAATTGCCATTTATTGGTTCTGTTTTACATGCCTGCCATCATGCTAGGCATTGTATTCACATTATCTCCCATGACTTTCCTTAGCGACTATATGAAGTGGCTGCATATGTAGCAGATACTGTTGGTATTCTCTACCTCCTTGGCCTACCCCAGAAGGTCCTCCATGACAGAAGGCTGGTGTCCTCCATGACAGCCGTGTCCCTCTGCCTGAGGTGTGCTCTGACCTCATGGGAAGATGCTCAGCTCCATAATGAGCTCACCTGGAAGTATCTGAGAGTCCCTGGCCCAGGGGTGCCCCTCAACATTGGAGGGATAGGAGTTCTTGCATAAATCTCCCAACTTCCTCTGCTTTGAGCAAGACAATTCTGAGCAGATCCCCACAGTCTCCCCAAAGGTCCTCAAAGGGATTGAGAGCAGTTGACTACAGTGGTGACCTCACATTGAAGCCACTTCTTCCCATCTCACTTCCTCAGCCCCCTCAGTGTGCCCTGCCATTACCATCCAAAGGTGCTTCCTACCCTTGACTCAAAGTTTGCCCTCAGCGGAATCCAAAACAAGATACTACATGACTGTTCTCACATAACAGAGGAAAAATGGAGGCTTGGTGAGGTTGACTTGCCTGCTGACGAGTGGCCTATGAAAGGCCAGGCAGGACTTGAACCAGGAGTGTGTCCTCTGATTACATTTTTCTGCTTCCATCAGAAATGATCTCGACCTATTTTTCTAGTTTATTAATTAAATTAATTAATATAAAATTTCTTTTCAAAAGGACTTGAGGCTGAGGAACCCTTCTATTAGAATGTATTTGTCCTGTGTCCAGTTCCTTTGAGACTCAGGATGTCACTACAATGTCATTAAAGACAAATTTAATAAATTAATTAAAATTGCCATGCTATTGTCTGGAAGCGACTAAATGTGGTGTGCCTATAACAGTGTTTACACTTGTAGGGGGCTGTTGAGATTGTAAAGCCATAACTTAAAGAAAGGGCTCTTTCCAGGGGAATTTCCAGCATCGAGTGCTCGAGTCCTCCTTTCTGTGCCTGTGATGGGAATTTTCTCGAGTTGTTTATTTCATACATTTAGCCATTTGCTTACTCTGCCTACTGACGTCAGTGCTCTATGTAATCATCAACAAGATTCCTCTTGAACTGGAAGGCAAAGTTCAACCCTGAATGTGCGCTAGCCTGGCCCCTTCTGAGTGGCCAGAACATGGAGCCCTCCCTTTTGTGACTCCTGTTTCACTGGGGACACAAAAGACCTGTTTACCTGCTTTGGTTCCCCAGCCTGCAAAAGGAAGATAACATTTGCTCCAACTTGCTTCCCAGGGGGTACCGTGAAGATAAATGCGAGAATGTCTACAAAGTCCTTCGAATTCTTGGGGTGAAAGGCACAATGTAAAGAGGACAGTCGTGAATGCAGCAGCTCTCGGGCCTATAAAGGTTGTGTGGTCTGGCTGAAAGGCAGGATCTCAGGGTTGTACCCTCTAATCATTGCCCCCATGAGTCCACCATACAGCCGCCACATATTCAAAGCCCCATCCTTTCTGCTCATTCAACTTGGCTTTTATTTTCAAGAGTCCAGTTACGCAGCTTTTGCCCTTCACAGTCTTCAGATTTGGGGTCATGTTTTAGAAAACACATATGTACAAACATACATGTGTCACCTAATAGGTGAGCCAACTTCTGGAGGGCCTGGGGGTTAGATCAGTAAACAGACATTTAGATATAAATTCTACTTTGAAAACAATATTCTTGACCCTCTGTATGTTTGCCTGTGGCCTGGTACACACTCAAGCAACTTTTCAAAACATCAAGCTATACAGCTTTCCTTTTTGTTACAGAATTGGAACTGATGGATTTCTCAGCAAAAGCAAAACAAAGCAACCACAGAAAAACACCACCTTTCTTCCTCTCAAATTAATTCTTTCAGTTTATGCTCCCAACTCTATAAAAATGTGGTTTAGCTTTTGAAGTTTTTATTAATATTTATAATGCCCGTTTGTTGCCCTTGAACCTCACAGAAACAGAGCCTGGATATAAATACCCAGCTTCTAGGTGGTAGTATACTCAAGTTCAACCATAAACTTTAATGTGTGTGTATATATATATATATATATATATATATTTAGCTTTGCTTTATTTCTCCTCTCTCAATGTAGAAGAGTTTTTAAAAATACTTTTAAAAATGCAAATTTTAATAGATTATATTTTAATTTCAAAAGTAATGCACGCTTGTAAAAAAATACAAATGTGCCTATAGAAACAAAGAAAAATGCCCCTCTTTCCTGACCTGTTTCTAATATCCCAGTGCCAAGAAGTAAACCATGTACTTTCAAGCCTTTTAAATTAGGATCCTGTTAGTTTGAGAGATGGAAACTATCTTAAAAAGTTGTATAACCAGTCATATTTCTGTATAGGAATGTAATAAAAAATTGTAGAAAGTTTCAAAATTACAGTGAAGTATAAGAAATTAAAATTAACCATAAGTCCACTGCCCCAAATAACCAATATTTAATGTTTTAGTGTACTATTACAGAATTTTCCTCGGTAAATATGAATAACAATGGTACTCTACTTTCCCACCTCCTCAACATTATATTGTGACAATTTTTCAATGTCAAGAAAGTCTCCAAATATATATATATACTTTTGAATGGCTGTGAAATATTCTATTGCAATTGCTTCAGATTAAATTGTTTCCAAATAATAAGATGGGGTGGAATGGGGAAAGCTATCTCTCACCTCTTGTTTCCATGGTGGGGGTGGGCCTGGGAGGGCTTCCCCTCCACTGACCAGGAAGGAGACATAGAAGCAGAACACTTGCTTGTCACCTTTGGATGTCAAGGTCAAGTTATTGCTCTGGCAGGTGACATGAAGGTATCAGCTTGGACATTCCTCACCAACATCCTGTGAAGTTCTGATGCTTCCAGGTTCTGCCCCTCCCTTCTTAGAGCTATTAGTGTCCAGGATGGTGTCCTTTTGTTTCTCTTGTTTTCCACATAAGATTGACTTTTTGGCTATGATTTTGACTACAGTTGAAGTACTAGTAAATAGGGGTTGTTTAATTCTGAAGTAGTAGTAGGCTTGTGGCCACAAGTTGAGCTGTTTTTCTAATCTGGTTTAATAACCATTAGGATTATATATAGGGACTCATCAGCTGAATTCTTATCTCTCCACATGGTTTTTAACCCAGATGGAGAGAGACAGTGAGTCAAAAGAACATGTGTAATTAATTATACTCCTCTGCCCAACCCAATATTACTATAGTTAACATTTATTTAGTATTTACTCTGTCCCAGGGTGCATTTTCTCATTAAACTCTCATCCTAACCTACTGCCTTTCATGTACTCCATCCTATATAATGAAGAGGTAATATGCAAATTGACCATCACTCCAACACACAAGATGGTCACCTCCATGTGGACACAAGATGGCCACCACAAGATGGCCAGCAGGGGAGGGCAGTTGTGGGCAATCAGACCACTGGGGGAGGGCAGTTGGGAGGGACCAGGCTGGCAGGGCAAGGCAGTTAGGGGCAATTGGGCTGGCAGGAGAAGGCAGTTAGGGGTGACTAGGCTGGCATGGGAGGGCAGTTGGTGGTGACCAGGCCTGTAGGCAAGGACAGTTAGGGGCAACCAGGCTGGCAGGGGAGGGCAGTTTGGGGCAATCAGGCTGGCAGAAGAGCAGTTAGGTATTGATCAGGCTGGCAGGGGAGTGGTTGGGGGATGATCAGGCTGGCAGGCAGAAGAGGTTAGGGGCAATCAGTCAGGCAGGCAGGCTAGTGGTTGGGAGCCAGTAGTCCTGGATTGTGAGATGGATGTCCAACTGCCCGTTTACATGGGCAGTCGGACATCCCTCGAGGGGTCCCAGATTGGAGAGGTTGCAGGCTAGGCTGAGGGGAACCCCCCCCCCCACCCGTGCATGAATTTTATGCACTGGGCCTCTATTATCATAAATAATACATGAACTTTTTTGTACATAAATCTATTCTTATTTTCCTTTATGATTTATTTCATCTTAACTTTTTTGCTCTTGGCTTTTGTGTTTTGTCTTTGCCTACACCAATAGATTTTCACCTATATTTTACTTTAAATTCCTATGGTTTTATTTTAAAAGTATAACACTTACGATCCAGATATTATTTGGTATATGAGATCCCTTCGAATTGTTGGTGTTTTTTATTTTATTTTTCCAAATGGAAAAAAAAAATCAGTTGAAACTTTTACAAGGAGTTTTTTTTTTCAAAGCCTTTGAAATTAAATTCCTGGGACTTCTTGGTTCCTAGAGTTAATATTAAGAATTTAATTTTCTGCCGAAACCGGTTTGGCTCAGTGGATAGAGCGTCGGCCTGTGGACTGAAAGGTCCCAGGTTCAATTCCAGTCAAGGGCATGTACCTGGGTTGCGGGCATATCCCCAGTGGGAGATGTGCGGGAGGCAGCTGATCGATGTTTCTCTCTCATCGATGTTTCTAACTCTCTATCTCTCTCCCTTCCTCTCTGTGGAATATCAATAAAATATATTTTTTTTTTAAAAAAAGAATTTAATTTTCTGACTTCAATAAATTGTTAAATGTCTTCAAAGTTTAAAAAATCACAGTTGAGTCAGTGCCATTGTTTCTCCGCTTATTTATGATGCATATATTTGTTTTTGGTCTCTGGTTTCTTCCATATGCTGATTTTTTTATAATCTCATCCTGTTATTGTTTGCTTGTTGAAGCTTTATAGTATATTTTAATATTCAGAAGGATTAAGTCCCTCCTCATTACTCTTATTTTTAGAAATTTGTTATCACCAGGTGATGTTCTTCCATGTACATTTAAAAACTACTTTATCAAGTCTCTGTCCTAAAATCTTATTAGGAACTAAATTAGAATATACTTATTTTTGCCACTCAACTTGAAAAATATTAATATCTTCATAAAATTTATTTTTTTATCTAGGAACATCTAATTTACTCTTTTTTATTATTTTTTGAGTGTCTCAAAAGTATTGACTTTATCTTCATGTAGGTGGCATTCTTTTTTTGTTTAGGTTGTTTATACTATTTAAACTTTTTGAGACTGTTGGGAATAAAATAATAGAAATAGTGATTATGATTTAACATTGTTTAAAATAAATTATTGCTGGTATATAGGCATTAAGCAAATATTCATTTTTGTGTGGTTTCTTTATTGAACTAATTATTTTTAAATATTTTCCTTCCATCCTCTTGAGTAGTCTATGTATAACTATGCCATTTAAAATAATGATGATTTTTCACATAATTGTTACATGTTTCATTTTTTATTTCATTAACTACAACTTCTAGAATAATGTTAAATAAAAGCAGTCATAATGAACTTTATTTTGTTTCTAATTTTTAATGAGAATGTCTGTAGGATTTCATTGTAAATTATGATGTCACTTGTTATTTTATGGTACACATTTAATAGACTTAAATATATTCTAATTGATCAATTTAAATTAGACATTTAAGGAAATAATATTTCTCTTTATAAAAATGTTTCCTTTTAACAACCCAGACTAGATGTTGAATTTTATTATATTGTTTTTCTTTTCCCTACTTACATTTTCAAACATTGAACTATCCTTGCATTAGAATAATGCCACTTAATGACGTGCTGGGAGGCAATTCTCCCTGGGACTCTCCCATTTTTATATATCCTGTAAGCAGAGCCTCTGACTGCCCTTTGTTTTGAAGTATCTTTTCAAGAATAGAGATGGTCTTTCCCTACAGAACAAAGGGCAGGTTTGCTTATAGCCTTGAAGATATAGTGTCTCCCCTCTGAACCAAACAGCAGGCATGCTTACTGTAATAAAGATAATGCCTCCCTTTGGGGCAATGGCCAGATACTTGCTGCCTATTTTTGAAGAATCACGTCTCCAGAACTCAGAGTTCCTTTCCTAAAATGCAACACACTGAACATGCAGTCATCTACCTGGGCCCATATTGCATCACACCCCTGAGAATGGGGGGGAAAGGGCATTGACACATATACTGATGCTCAGGCTGCTTCCTGTGCTATAAGTCATAAAACCTTTATATCTGACCCCAAAGTCTCATATCTACTGCCACATGGATTGTGGCAGGCTATCTTATCAGTTGGCAATGTTCAAACACTTCACAATTTTTATTGTTTGAGAGATTCCATTTTCTAAAAATCTAGTTATGAATTTACATTTATACTCAAAAGTCATATCAATTTATAATTTTTCCCATGCTATATTTATTAGGTTTTTATGGCTACATTACCTATGAAAGGAATTTAAAAGTTTTCCATTATTTTTCTGTGCTGAAGTTGTATATATGAAGTGCATATTAAGACGTGCAAATAAATGTTTTTTTTAAAAAGTTTTGATTTAAAATGTTTTGGAATTAACTTTTCCCCCCAATTTCTTGCTGAGTTAATGTTAGCCATTTGTATTTTCCCAGAAAATCAGTGAATTTTGACAATTTAATAGTGTTTGGTGTTACCATATAATTTTAAGAGAGTTTTACATATCTATAGTTATATCTCATTTCTTATTTTACATATTTGTTGTTTTAAGCCCTTCCTCTTTTTAACTTTTTTTCTGGACTTGCTAGAATATGCCAGACTCTTACATATTTATTGTTTTGCTTTTATTACTCTTTCTTTTTTTGTTTTGTTTTGTTATTTACTTTCTCCTGTTACTAAATGATGTTTTTATTTTCTAACATTTTAAAGCTTAATTCTTTTATTTGTGTTACTTCTGATGTAATAAAGCAAGCGTAGAAACCTACTTGTTCCAATGAATAGTTTTAGCTCCATTTTGTAAGATTTGATATGTAATGTTTTAATAATTATTTTTTTTCACCAATTTGTAATCACAAAATTGATCTTTTCTTTGATCCAAGAGTTACTTATGTATGTTTTCTAATTTACAAATAGTTTCCTTGTCTTAAACTGTTTTTACTATATTCTAGTTTATTTTATTACAGTTGCAAAATGTAGGTCATATATTTTTCTTTATGAATTTTATCAAAGTTTTAGTTTGTTCTACTACATGATTAACTTCTAAAATATTCTGCAGATGTTTTGAAAGTATATGTATTCACGGAAGGGCATAAACTTTATAACAATTATATCCATTAAAAATGATTAGTTAAATCTGCTTTATATTAGGCTTACTTGATTTAGCAAGGAAAAGTTTCAAGATCTCAGTTGTGTGCCTGCTTATTTTTTTTTCAATATATCAAAGAGTTGTGTGCTTTATGTAGTTTAATGGCACTTACCAGCTGCATAACGGTTCCTACCTATTGCACTCTAATTGTGAAATCTATTCTTTAAACACTCTATATTTACATTCCTTGTTTTGCCCTGTGCCTTTGTCTATTTTTTTGTGGTATTAATCTTTTTATTTAAATAAACTCAGCAGATCTTTAGCTATCTCTAACTTTTAATTTATATGTATATTTTAAATCCAGATATAGTTGAATTTTATTTCTTGATATACTATGTGTCCTGGTAGACAAGCAATGACTCTGTTGCTCTGCCCAGAGGGTTCCATGAAAATGTAGGAATCTGTGGTACAACATGAAAATATATTTGGTCTTTGTCTTTGGTTTCTGGCACAGAACTTTTCAAATCCTAGAAATGCCTGAGTGAAAAGAGTGTCTTTGCTTATTTATAAGGAATCCCTTTCCATCACACCTAAGGTTATTTCAATGAGATGATTTAAGGTAGGCCCTCTAGATGGCCTCAGAATGGGGCTGGTCACCAGAAAGACCAAGTGATTAGAGAGTTAGAAACTTCAGCTCCTCCCACCAACTTCCAGAAAAGGGCGGGTGGGGGAGCGCCTAGAAAAATGAGCTCTATGGAAATTCTTGAACAATGAAATTCAGAAAGCTTCCTGGCTGGTGAACACATCCAGGTACTGGGAAGATGACAGGCCTGGAGAAGGTATGGAAGCCTTATGCTCCTCCCCCCACCACATCTCACTCTATGCATCTCTTCCATTTAGTGCATCTTGAGTTCTGTGAATCATTCTAGTGGGATCCCCTAATTTATAGTCAGTCAGTCAGAAGTATGAGTGGTTCAAGACTTGTGACTGGCATCAGAAAGGGATCCACATCTACACCCAGTTGGTTTCTAAGAGATGGGGCAGTAACATCATTAATAAGGATGCCACCTATGTGTTGTTAGGAGGAAAAAAACCCTCCTAGGATCAAAGGGTGTATCCATGTGCATGAAAGCCCAGCATCAGGCCCACTGTCCTCTGCCTCCCTGAAGGTCCATATCCTTAAGTTTACTGAGATGAGTTTGGAAACCCTTGATATTGGGAAGAAAAACTGGCTTATTTCCTAATGTCAGAGCTTTTCTGGAATGATGTCCCCAAAAGTTATATTTATGAACTAAATAAAAATTACCAGGATTTTCATGTCAATCAGGAAACATTTAATGAAATGCTACTTGGGTTATAATTTACTTAATATCTCCCTTATTTGTCAAGTTTCATTTGGTGGCTAAATATTCACTCTTCAAATCAGCCTGATTTACATGTTAAATATCAACCTAAGTCCAAAATATTTTTACCAGATGGCTTTCTTACTAAAACTCAATAAAAGTGAACAAAAATCCAGAGAACAGGGGCAGCCAAATAACCTAAAGGCTCTACCTAAGTCCACTTTTAAGTGGGACATAGTTTTGTTTTATGTTTATTTTAAGTGATAAGCTGTGTATTATCTCCTTGCTAAATCAAACACTCTTACCCTCTGCCATCATGCCTTTCCCTAAACTGCAGAGCTCACTTCCTCCACCCACTTCCCCCCAGCCCTAAACAACCAGATTTGCTCACGGTTTCAACTGCTACTAGTAAAATATGTGATACACTAGAAAGAGTACTAGTTTGGGGGTCAAGAGACCAAATTTCTAGGTCTAATATTGTCTAATATTGCCACTAACTAGTATTAGGACCTGGAGTTAGTCACTTCAACTCTCTGAGGTTTTATTACTATAGGAATGCATTTGGTCTGGATGATTTTGAAGATCTAAGATTCCCTAGCAACCTTTTCTATAATTTTAGTGACATTAACTAGCTCCTGAAATTAAGCAGAGGTCTCAGGACTATCCCATGGTTAATACTTAAAAATAAAATTATTTTTTCCTGATAAGAAAATGGTTGATGCACACTAATTTCATCATCTAACAAAGAAAGAAGTCAATAGATTGTTTCATACTTGGCATTATTAAATATATGACTACATATGTTAATTATAATTTTAAGGAAACACAGGCAAACATTCAATCATGAGAGGAAAAAGAGCAAAGGAAACTTAGTCCATATATCAAACAAAGAAAAAAAGGCATTAACACAGAAGCAGAGAAAAAGAAATCACAAAATATGAAAAAAGGAAAAGCATCAGTTATGAAAACAAATCTTAATAAGTCAAAGTTCTTTATTAAAAGAAAAAGACTCCCAGACTGGATTAAGAAATAAAATTCAATGATATCTGGATTTAATTCTTTTTTTAAAATATATTTTATTGATTTTTTTTATAGAGAGGAAGGGAGAGAGAGAGTTAGAAACATTAATGAGAGAGAAACATTGATCAGCCGCCTCCTACCCACCCACTACTGGGGATGTGCCCACAACCAAGGTACATGCCCTTGACTGGAATCGAACCTGGGACCCTTCAGTCTTCAGGCCGACGCTCTATCCACTGAGCCAAACCGGTTAGGGCTAGATTTTAATTTTTAATCTAGACTCATTATCTCTAATTTAAGTTATCTTTGAATATTTTCATAGTGTTGCCATTATTTCATTCAATATTTTTCCCCAGGGGAGATAACTTAAATGTAAGTTAAATATCTTCCTCTCCTGAGCATTAGAGCAAAAATAGAATTTGAGAAGCAATGGGCTAACTGAATAATGCAGTTTTACCACATTAAAAGCTGACAAATGTTAACTGATTTTTTGAAAATTCACTTGTGATGCAGGCTGATTAGCACAGGCTGGTGTACTGAGAGAGGTGGAGGGAGAGCATGAAGTTAGCATAGCATTGGCAGGCCTATAGGCTTAGGATCAAATTCTGACTCAACTGCATGATTCTAGGCAATCCTAGGCCTCAGTTCTGGATCTATTAAATAAGTCTAATATCTTCCTTTAATGGTTGTTGTTAGGTTAAAGAAAATAATATATGAATGGTGCCTGGTACCTAGTAACATTATAGTTCTTACTTATTGAGTGCTTATTTAAATTCTTGCCACTGGGCAGAGCATTAAAACTTACATTGGTCTTATGAGTAGGTGTTATAATTATGTCCATCTTAAAGATGAGAACCTGAGACTCAGAAGTTTACTAACCTGCCTGGGGTCTCAGAGGTAGTAAGAGGCTGAAATTGGAGTTCTGTCTCAGGCTTCATGGCTACTATACTGTTTTTCAATAAGTTACAGGTATCATTATTACCCCATCCTCACTCAGAAGTCAGTATAACTTAGTGGGCAAGCATGTGGTCAAGGAGTCAGACTCAGGTTTTAATACAGTTTCTTCCATTTCAATAAATGACAGCTCTGTGGCCTTGCGTGAGCTCTTTAATTTCTCTAATCCTTGGTTTCCTCATTTGTAAAATGAGGATAAAAAGCTAGTTGATAGGTATTTTGTGAGGATACCCAATAGGTAAGTCTTAATGTGTCTTTTGCTTTTTTACACCTTAGTTGGGCTAACATGCTAAGTGAAAGTGAATGCTGTGTCATGCCTTGACCATGTTTTGAAGATTGTGTGGGAAGTGTTTTCTAGAACTTTTGTTGGTCTTTCCTTTAGCAGGGAAAGGTCCCCCTCAAGTTCTATAGCCCCCAAAACCTCCGAGGCTCCATAGGTTGAAGGGGAACACGGGCCAATCTGCACACATCTTATCACCGCACCTGTGATTGTTTGGTAAGCACTGTCACAGGGAAGGAGCGCTGTGCCATGGACTTCTTACTGCTCCGCAGAGCAGCCCGGCTCTGAGGCGCACTGACAGGGCGGCCAGTGCCGAGATGATCCTTCTGATGTGATAGCTGAGGTACGGGGCCATTCATTCTGTACTGTCCACGCAAATGAGAGGTTTTGGAGTATAAAAACAGATGCTGCTAGTGACATCAAGGGTGTGTGTGTGTGTGTGTGTGTGTGTGTGTGTGTGTGTGTGTGTTTACATGTTTACATGCTTTTAGCTTTTCCTCAAACTCATTCCATTTTGAAGGCTGGCTAAGGGCACATCTCACACCTTAGGACATTCATGAGTCTATTTCTCCCTTGCACTTACCTGTCAATATCAAGAACTAAAACACACTCTCCTAAAGACATTAGGTTTCTTTTTGATACTAAATCTAAAGAGAGACCTTTTAAAGACCATTTTTATATATGTTAGCTTTCCGAAGGGGAAATACTGTCATTAGAAATATGAACTATCACTTACTATATTTGAGTTCAGAAACCTGAAGTTTGACAAATTTCCCATAGTCTCAGCTTTCCTAACAGAAGCAATGCCTGGGTCTCCTTCTAGGCCTTTGTAACACTTGGTTCTTTGTCATGCAAGAACGCATTGCAGCACTGTTTTTATCTCCCTCCTTCATGCACACTGTGCTCCTCATCCTGTGCCAAGATGAGGCTGAACCGCAGCCTAGGGGTAGAGTTTCTATCTCAACCGAGCTGTTTCCTGCATCCTCCCACCTCACCTGAGCTGTATGCTTGACTGAGCTGTGCTTTACTTATCAGAGTTAAAATATATCCCACAACCAAAGTGTATCTTTATAATTTTAGTAATGAGCATTGCTTTAAGTACTGAATAAAGAATACATTTATAGGACAGCAATTTTACATGTCTATAAATACCTGGATCAGATATGTGATGAGCTGAATTTATAAAGTTGATAAAAAACTGGATGGTTATTTCAATTGCAAAGGAACCCGTTCACTTTTTTCAAATATTTCTTTAAAAGTACGATAGTAATAATCTTACATTTGCATAGTGGGGAAGGCTTTGCAGATGTTTTCAAAGCATTAGCTCATTTGTTCCTCTCAACAATCCTGTGAACTAAGTGGGTAGTGACTATTATTTGCATGATTTATGGATAAGAAAATACAAAGCATCCTTAGCACATTTGAAATGTAATCACCTATTCATAAATCAACTCATGACCGATTTAGGAGGGATGATCCATTGTTAAAAGTATGCCTACCTGCCTTTACTCATATATGTAGTTAGTGATCTGGCTATCTCTTGCAGTGTAACAAATTACCCCCAAACCTAGTCACTTAAAAGATCATTGAATTATATCTCATTATGTTTTTGGTTAATAGTTTGAATAGGGCTCTGATGGGTGACTCCTCTCTTCCATGTAGAGTCAACTGAGATCTCTTGGGTTACTCAGCTGGCAGATGAGCTGGTTTGGAGATTCTAAGATGGTTTCATTCACAAATTTTACACCTGGGCTGGAAGACTGATCTTGGCTGGAACTTTCAATTAGAATGCTTACATGTAGTCTCTCCAACATGGTATCAGGGTAGTTGGGGATTCAGGGCTTCTATAGACATATTCCAAGAGAATAAAGTGAAAGTTTGTCAGTAGCTTAAGCCCTGGCTGGGTCCAACAACTGGCCCAGCATCACTTCTGCCATATTCTGCTGATTAGAGCAAATCATGAAGCCCACCCAGATTTGAAGGGAGAGGATATACACACTACTTCTAAATAAAAGAGGTAGCAGAGAATGTGTGGCAATCTTTAAACTGGCAAATTCCATTCTTGGGTTAATTATTCATATTCTTTAACCTGAAAACTTGTAAACTAAAGAAACGGATTATTATTTTCTGTCCTCCTCCCTCAACATACAATATTAAGACAGTAAGACAAATGGATGGGCATCCTCCTTCAAAAATGGAGAAAATAGAAAGCACAGAGCAGTGCCTAGTCTACAGCACTCCTGAAATATTGCCAGCCGTGTGTTGATACTCTTTGATTAGGTTTCAATCCTGCTTCCTAGGAATTATATAGTCATAATATATAATAATAGTAATAATTTATCTATTGCAATCCCTTTTTCACTGTACTTTTCTCTATCTGTATTATATCATATATGCCTAAAATAAAAAATAAAAATGAACATTTTAGCATTCCTTGCAGAAATGACACTTCAGCCCATTCATTAGGTCTATTTTCTATAGGCTACATTGCCGCAGGCAAGGGTATTGCCAAAATTTCTGCCACTTCATAACCAGAGTCACTTTTTCTCCAGCTTCCAATAGCAGTTACTTTCTTATCTTCTGAGTATTCACCAACAGTCTCCTCAGTTCCTTCCAGCCTTCACTAGCCAGTGTCCCCTGGGTCTTTCCAGCTTTTGCCCTGTCTGGTTTCAAACCACTGCTATATGTTTCCAGGCTTTGTTATGGCAGCACTCCACTTCTAGGTATAAAATTCTGTCTCCACTAGCTATTGCTGCACAATAGATGACCCCTAAACTTAGCAGCTAAAATGACAATTGTTTTATGATATGAGGGTTTTCTTACTCAGGAATTCAGGCCTGGCTCAGCTCACTGTTGTGCTCCATGCTGAACTGAGTGAGGCCACTCAGTGGTCTTCCGCTGGTGAATGGGCTTGTCTCTAGGGTTTGGGGTGGCTTCACTCACATGATTACCACCGTAACAGCTTGACCTGTAATGCAGGGCTCAGCTGGGACTGTTGACTGGAGTTGACACATGGCCTCTCTGGCATGGCGGCTTTAGGGTAGTAGGACTTCTTATTAGTGATCCAGGTTCCCAGAAGAAGTATTTCAAGAGGTAGGGTATGTAAATTTCCGGTTTCTGAAATCCCAGGCCTGGATTCTGGCCTAGCTTCACTTTTGCTATGTTTTATTAGCCAAATAATCACAGACGCATCCAAATTCAAAGGCATGGAATACAGGCCCCATCTCTCCGGGAGAAGAATCTCAAAAGTTTTAGTAGTATAGAAAAGTAATGTTTAGTTATTTTATTTTTTATTTTGACTCAATAAACAAACTCAAGATTAGCAACTAGATGCTCAAGGTTTTGTTTCCATTTCTCTCATTACTTGGCTATGTTTGAGCTAAGGTTTTAGCTTTTAGTTTCCATCCTAGACCCAATGGGGATGTTGCTAACTGCTGGCACTCACTAGCTCATGGGGATGTTGTGCCTGTTAAAAAAAAATAGTATTCAAAAAAGTATGCTCTAAAGTGCTCTAGGAAGTAGGATAATAAATTATTATAACTAATTGCACCATTACAAATTCACGATGTTTTTCTAATGAGAGAGAAAATTGGGTTTCTGTATTGGGTAGAATTAACAGGCCACATAGACACTCTGGTAAACACACTTTAAACATACAATTTCATGCCATAGTGCATGTTTCATCTGTCTTTCCTGTGTGCTTGGTGATGTACATTTTCTTACTGAATCTTTGCAACACCCCTTTGAGGCTGATGCCATTATTAACATCTTAATCATAGTTCCTGAAACATTTTTGTTCCGAAGTTTAAATTCTAACCATCTTTTGCATATTTATACATAATACATCTTAAAAGAACCTAATGAAATCTTTAGTAGAGTCTGTAGGGGTTTTGTTTAAATTCTACAGAAATCTTCCCTTTTTATTTTATACAAATATTCTTGCAAAATGAGATAAAAGCAGATTTATGAAGATATCAAAGTGATATAAGAGGAGAGAAAAAAATAAAAGAAACAGAAGAATTAGCAGAAGCTCGCTTACATACAGAAGCCAGAAGGAAGATGAGGTGGTTGGTATTATGGGAGGAGAATGGGATGGGGGCCAGGGCTCTTGGCCCTGCTATGCTATTAACTGAGAAATTAGTTTCTTCTCTCCTCTAGACCAAAGTTTCCTTTTGTGTCAAGTGAGAGAATGGAACAAGATAAATTCTAAACCCATGTCAAATTTAATATTCTCTAATCACTCAAGGAAAGGGGATGAAACACTAAATACACATAAATACACCCACCTATGAAGGAAGTGAAGATGCAGACTGGAGGATAAGTTTGGAAAATGACAACAACATTTTTGGACTTGAGAAATCATAAGTAGTAGAATGACCATAGAGACTGAAAAACTAATCACAGACATGAGGGAAATCAATATTTAAAAAGGAATACTGAGCCCAGACATCATGAAGGCAATTTGTTAAAAAAATTAATTATTCTTTCAATAAATGTTTGTTGAGGCTCCTATGTACCAGATCCTATCCTAAGTATTTGGGGTGGAGAAATTTCAAAAAACAAAAACAAAAAACCTTGTCTGCATGAAGCTTACCTTCTAGGCTGGGGATACAGGCAGTAAAATAAATACATGACCTGTTAGATGATCACAGGTGTTTTGTAGAAGAATAAAGTGGGGAAGGAGGGTTGAACATGCTGTGTGGGGTTTGCAACATTAGATAAGGTGACCCGGGGAGACCTCACTGAACAAAGCTCTGAAGGAAGTCAGCAAAAGAGCGGTGGGGACTTCGCTTCCTATTTCATGAAGAAAATGAAAGCACGTATAAGAGCATCCCAGGCAGAGGGAACAGCAAGTACAGAAGTGCTGAGATCACAGCACCTGATGTGTTTGAAGAATAACAAGGAAGCTAGCGTAGGTGGAGTAGAGTAAGTGAAGGAAAGGGTAGTAGGAGGGGAGATTAGAGGAAAGAGTGGGAGGATGTTGAGCAGTGAGTGCCATCTGACATGTTTTAATGAAATACCTTTATTGCTATATAGAAAGTAGACTATAAAAGGTCAAGGACAGAAAAAGGAAGAACAGTTCAGAGGCAACTGCACTAATCCAGGCAAGTGACGATGGTGGCTCAGACTAGAATGGTAGCAGGAGAAGCAATGAGGAGTGATGGGATTCGGTTATATTTTGAAGGAAGAATGGACAGAATTTGCTGGATGGTTATTTATGATGGAGGTAATGAGGGGTCAGGGAAACTTCGAAGGGTTTTGACTTGAACTAAGAGTTGCTAATGCTGAGATGGCAAAGACTGTGGGAGGAACAGATTTGATGGTGGAGCTATTTGGAGTTTAGTTTTACACATGTTAACTGTTAGGTGCCTATTAGGTATCTAACTTATGCATGTATTATGTATCATGAGTACATGATTGCAGATTTCAAGGGAGAAGTATAAATGCATTAAAGCCAGAAGATTGGGTCAGCTCAGAGTAAGCATAGGGTCCCGGGACTGAGCCTGAGGAGTCCCATGCAAAGATGAAGAGAAACATCAAGGGTAGACAAAGAGGAGTGCCCAGAGAAGTAGGAATAAAACCAAACACGCAGAGAGTGAGAAAAGAAAAGTGTTTCAAAGATTAGACAATGATTGTGTCCCATGTTAAAGATTGATTGGGTAAGGTCAGGACTGAGACATGCCTGCTGGCTTAGGGCCTTTCAAAGAGGTTTGCTATACAGGAGATGAGAGAAAGGGGAGTAGCTAGAAGGGAATTGTAGTAAAGATATCTTTTAAAAAATATATGAGAAAACAAGTTTAAATGTTGAAGAGAGTGATCAAATAGAGAGAAAATTTCTGGAGCAATGCCTTTTAGTAGGTGTGTGTGTGCTGGGATCCAGTGGCAAATGGAGACGTTGGTCTTCATAGAAGAATGGCTAGGAGAGAGGGTTAAGTAAATGGCCACAGATGCAGGTAGGAGGGTGGATGTGGTGGTAGGTGAGTGAAGTTCTCTTGATTGCTGCCATTTTCTCAGTGAACTAGGAAGCAAAATCATCAGCCCAGAGTGAGGGTGACAAAGTTGGTTAGAAGTCTGAAGATAGAGGAGTGGGTATGAAATGGTTGTTTAGGGGAGTAGCAGGGCTTTTGGACTAGGGAAATACAATATAATTGCTGGAGGGTATTAAAGACATCTCTGAGGTAAACCCTTTAGTTTTCTTAAGTCAGATATTACCGGTTTTTTCTAAACTGGTGTTCTCATAGTGTGATATCCTTGTAGCACCAACTCTCCCCCTGATTCCTTTCCTTATTATGTGCTGAGATTCAAGTAGTTGGTAGCCTATGGGTTTCAGGAAGCAGAACCACTGATGAGCTTGTTTTACTTTTGTATTGGGCAACTTTTTCTGTTTCTCTGATAGCAAATGTAACCCCGAGACCTCAGAGGCTTAGAAAAATCAGGATTTGTTTTTCTTTTTTTTGTTACATATTGGTGGTAGACCAGTTGTTGTTCTGTTCCACATATCTTCATTCTGAGTCAACATTTAGGTCATATTATTCTCTGGGCAGAGGGAAAAGAACAATGGTAGAACTACAAGATGGTTTTCAAAGTTTTTGCATGGAAGTGGTAATTGTCACTTCTGCTCACATTTCATTGGTCAAAGCAAGTCATATGGCCAAGCTTGATGGCAATGGGATGGGAAATATGAATTTTTTTTTAGGGAGGAACAAATAGTTTGGAACAATTATATAATTAGTCACAACCTTTTCCATGTGTGGCAAGAGAAATCCTTCTCAAGCAACACAATGGGTCAAATTACTTCTTCCCAAACACAATTGACATTTAGACCCCAGGAGTAACCTCAGGGTGATTAGACACTGGGTATGAATTTCTGGGTGCAATTTTATGTCTAACCCTGTGGGTTAGATAATTTAGCTTTAGAATTTAGGAATTTAGGAAATATCTTACTTTCAGGGCAGCAGGCCAGGTGTTCTATCATATGCATTATAGGTATTATAATATAAAAAACCACTATGCCGATTTTTATAAAATACATCTTATAAGCTTGAAGAGCGAGTACCATCCAGAACTGTTTAATGGGAACTTCTTAAGTTCTCTGACCAATTTTGTAATGATATAAATATAATATAATAGAGGAAAGACCTCTGCCTTCAACTCAGTAAAATAAAAATCCAGGTAAGGTAGAGAATTCCATATGTATTCTTTGTCTAGAAGGAAGAATTTTTTTTTATATTTTATTGATTTTTTAACAGAGAGGAAGGGAGAGGGATAGAGAGTTAGAAACATCGATGGGAGAGAAACATCGACCAGCTGCCTCCTGCACACCTCCTACTGGGGATGTGCCTGCAACCAAGGTATATGCCCTTGACCGGAATCGAACCTGGGACCTTTCAGTCCGCAGGCTGCAGGCCGATGCTCTATCCACCCAGTCAAACCGGTTTTGGCAAGAAGGAAGAATTTTATAGCTTAATAAGGAGCTGGGATATTTCTTTAAGACACTGCGTAACCAAGGCCTATCACTCAAAACTCCTGTGTCAAGTATGGTGCTCTGCACGAAGCAGTGGGCTGTTCTGAGTGATCACCTTGCCATGGCCTCATAGAGATGAGAAGCCCGAGACCAGCCATGATGGTATCAAGGCTGACATGGATGCCCGGTATGTTGGCTTAAACATTTCCATGTTTCTCTGTTAACACAAAGGCACCAGGGTCAGCTGCTGTTTGTTCTTTAGTTTCACTTTAGTGAGTCTTTTCCTCTTTGTTTATGATTATGAAATTCTGACAGCTGACCAAGGACATTCCAAGAACTTAGCCAGAGCCCAAATTGTGCACTGCTGTGGGAATTTCTCCCCCTGAAGTTGTCCAATGACCCTGCTCTGGAGAAAACACTCAGGTAATGCATTCCCAGTGGTAGCTTAACTCCCATCAACTCACCACTGGTGCCCTCATTACGGTGTTTTTCTTGCTTTAGGTTGTAGTTTTGTGTGTGTGTGTGTGTGTGTGTGTGTGTGTGTTTTTCCCCCTAGTTTATCTCAACCTCCCACCACAGTGAATTTAGTGTCTGTGAAGGGGCCTGAGTAGCTGTCCCCTGAGACTTTCTTAGGTTTATTTTTAGTGCAGGCCATTTGGAAAAATTACTTTCCCTCGCTGACTATACCAGGACTGTCTTAACTCTGACTTAGAATTCTAGACTTCTCACATTGAACTGAGACGGAGCAGGTAACCCATGCCTTCATTTTAAAGGTGGGGCAATCACATTACAATGAAGATATAAGATTTGCCAAGAATTACCCAGACACCCGATTCTAAGAGTATTTTTCTTTGGTCTGTTGGTCTCAGATCTGTAAAATGTTTAACTGTGTAAAATTGCAAATTAGTCTGACTAAATTGGACAGATTGCAGGTAAAAACCCTACTCCCTAAATCCCAATTGATCCCCTGAGCCATCCATATGCCTTAAAAGTGTTATTATTACTATCAAGCTACATGCTCAAAAATTATTTCCCTTGGGAACACACACCTAACCCAGACGTAGGGATTACTACATTTTTACTCACTCCATACCCTTTGTTCTAAGTTTCTTGTTATGGTCTTTCTTCCCATCTTATGTCTCATTCAAAATGATATTGAAATGCTATGAACTCTGTAGTCTCCGTCTAATTTTAAACCACATATAATCACCAACATTCAGCTGTTTTGGCCTACAAGGACGGTGATTTCATATGGTTCAGTCTAATCCAATTAGAACAAGATAGTAAATGGTAAAAATTCTCATGCAGAAAAGTGCAGATTATTGATCAAGTTAATAGTAACTCATTGACAATATGTGAAAGAGTTGAATGTGTATCCAAGCTGTAATAAGATCCTTTGTAAAATGAAGGCTAGTTAGCATATTAAATGAGAATTATAATTTGGAAGAGAATTTTGACCTGTGATAGGAAAAAAAGGGGGGGGGAAACTGAGATGCCCACATATATGTTAATGTGCCAAGTGTCTCTGGGTGCAATGGCTGTGACTGCTACTGGGCATGAACAACTTATTCTGGTCTTTAGAAAACTGGCTCTTTGTGTTTCATTATATTCTTTCTCTCTCTCTTTCTTTCCCATACTCTTTCCTCTGTTGGTTTTCATGGTCAGACTTTTGAAAGCAGTCTTAACTCACTCTGTCCACATTCTCCCTCTATTCATTGTGTAACATGCTGTAATCTGGTTTCTGTCCCCGACACTCCACTGAAACTATGTTTGCCAAGGTCACTAATAACCTTTGATAGACAAATTCAATGGAAGCTTTTCTGTCTTTATCTTACTTAACTTCCCTGTCGCATTTGACAGGATGGACCAAGATTTACTTCTTACTACTGCAGCCCTTTTTCAGACTTTCACGATCTCTCTTTCTCTTTATTCAGTTGTGTGTCCCAGGGCCTACCTTAACATACTTGTCTATATTTGTTGAATGAGTGAAAGAATGAATTAATGAAACTATAGCACTTTGTGTATATTAGTCATTGCAAATAATAAATTTAATCCCCACTTCCAGCAATTTATCTACCTCATCTTCAACCATATACATTTTAAATAATGTATAGCTTGTAAAATGCCACATTCTTCATGTATTTATCTCAGAAATCCTACCTGATAGGTAGGGGCAAGGCAGGCAAGATACAGGAGACTGTTGGCTCTTTCTCACATGGCTTCCTCTAATATCAAGCATTATAAATATGCTGGGTCATCAGTCATGTTTTTTAGTACCTCCTAACTCTTAGGAAAAAAGATTCATGTTCTTTTTCTTTCCTCCCCAGGATGTATCACTTAGAGATCCAATAAAGTGTGTCCACAAACAGCTACTTGTTGCTTGCTTAGACATATGACCTGACAAAAAGATTGGGGGGAAAAAACCCCACAAGACTCCAGGAAAACAAAAGAAATGAGCCAACAGAAAATGTGACATCCACGTACACACGTTATGCATGTTTAATTTCTGTTGTTTTGGTTGGAAAACAGCTGCAGGTGTCCTCTAATTATAACCCCATTTTCACAAATATCAACTGTCATATTTAATCTGTTATAGTCACCATATAGCCCACTGTTACAGCACATTTCTTTCATTACAAATTTAGTAGCAGAGTCTCGAATGTGCAAGCTAACATTCAGGCTAGTCAATTAATGCATTATTTACAAGTTAAATGTTATTAAAAACAGGTTCTTAATTTGCTAATGATTTAGTAGACCCAAGGCAATATTCCAATTTTTTTTTTAAATTGAAAAATGGAAAAACATTCAGAACGGTTGGGATAGGGAGGGATGTCAGGGATATTTTGGCCTCCCTCACCATTTTCTGAGGTCCTTTTTCACTTTCTTCTTTATTGTGTGTTGTTTTGATGCCTGTATTAACCAGTTGCAGCATGAGTGAGAAGAAAGATGTATGAAAAATAAAAACAGCATAAATAGTAATGTGAGTGGTGTTTTTAAAAACCACCAGGCAGTTTGGAATGACTCAATACAAATGTTGCCCATACAATGCGGCATATTTTGATTTACAATGCCGTTCCAGCAGCACAGCAGGTTAAGAAGGTTAGAAGTCAAGGAAATTAAAGGTTATTAGCATTCCACTGTTGTCAGGCTGCACAAATGGAATATATGTCTTTTCAAATACACTTTGAAAAATTAAGAGTTTCTAGGGTTTAAAGGCCCCAGAGTCATCACTACAATCTGGATTTTGTTCTTTGTTTAAATTTTTTTTCTTCTTTTGCCTTTGACCTAGATCCTGTTCTAAATCCCCATCTTTCATATTCCATAATTCCATGCCATGCTTCTTATTTATGAAAGATAACCTGGCTGAGCAACTGGTGACTCCATGAACGGGTTCAGCTCCCTGAGGCCAGTTACCACATCTTCCCACTTTTCTCTCCAGCTGTCTTCTTGGCGTAGAGTCATCTCCTTTCTCCTTTCCATTTCTGCCCTGTCCTCTTATTCTTTTAAAAAACTTAACCAAGATGCACCTTTTTAATGAAATCTTGTTAAAAAATTCTAATCCACAATGCTTTCTTGTCTCTGAATTATTTCATGTCTGCATTCACAGTCATTCAAATGTTACCCTGCACTTTCTCTATAGTTGTTTTCCATGGGACAAGCTGTAGAGTCAGAAAGACCTGACATGTATTCATGGTGTGACCTAGGGCAAATTATTTCTTTTCTCTACGTCTCACTTTTTTCTTCTCTTAAATGAAGACAAAAACCCTTATTTGATTGTTGGGAAGATAGGTGAGGTCATGTATGTGAAGAAATGGCAGAAAGTTAAATGGCAGAAACCCACACACAGCAGCTCCTCTTGCTGTAATGAAATAAGATAATTTATATCAATCACCTAGCACAGTGCCTAACTCATGTTTGGCACTCAATAAAATTTAATTCCCTTTGGTACAATAAATAGGTCATAAGCATTTATTGTTTTCATTTTCACTCAGAGTAAAATTTTTTCAAGGGCAAGCACTACATTTATTTTAAAACTTTTCAGTTTGTGTGGATTAATGTTCCATCCTCCATATTTTGGAAAGTATCCTGTGTATCTCTCAGGAAATCCAGGCAGAACTGAGCGACCCCTGCCCACATTGGTGACCTGGGTAAGGCACACTTTTATTAGTTCCTCCTCATTCCTTGCCTCACTCTCCCTGTTCTGTCTACTCCTGGGATCACCTTCTAATAAACTACTGGTACTAAAGCCCTTGTTTCAAGCTCTACTTTTGGAAAACCCAAACTAAGTAAGCAAAAGCTTCAAATGACAGAGAAAGACAATAAACAGTGTGCCAAGAAGCAAAAGAAACTTCAGATCCACCCAAGGCAACTAGGATGGAAAAATGTCAATAGAATAAAGAAGAGAATGAAATCCATCATTCATTCATTTATAGGATTGAAAAAAATATTTATTGAGCATCTAGTATTGAGTACCACACCAGATATAAGTGATCAAAACAGACAAGATCTTTCTGCCCCATGGCACTTACATTTAAGTGAAGGAACGTGCAAGGAACAAACAAAGAACTCAACATGCAAAGTCATGTTAAGGAGTGATAGGGGACAAAAAGGGAGGGTAAGAGTTCGATGGTGTGCAGGAGAGGCTGCTAATTTTGATAGTGTGATCTACTTAAAATAAGCCAAGAAGGCCTGTCTGAGAAGGTGATCTTTGAACAGAGACCTGGCTGGAGTGAGAATGGCCCATCCTGTGTCCACTGTCTACCGTCTTCTGGAGTGAAACCAGAAAAAAAATCTTTCTAGCCTGGGAAAGGGGTTATAAGATAAGATAAAAAAAAAATCCTGCTGGTTAGAAAAAATGGAGTGAAGAGACTTCTCAAGGTGCAACTTTCCAAGCAGAGTGCTTTTTGCTCCCAAAGGGCCCTAAAGACCTGACCTTGGCTTGCAGGTCCTGTATAAGCCCTTCCTTTAGGAATTCCTGTGGGGGGCCTTCATCCTTTTATCTTCTCTCCTGGTCACTGCATCCTTCTCTTCAATTTCTCAAATAAAAAGAATGCCTTTCTTTCTTTCTTTCTTTCTTTCTTTCTCTCTCTCTCTCTCTCTCTCTCTCTCTCTCTCTCTCTCTCTCTTTCAAATATATTTTTATTGATTTCAGAGAGGAAGAGGGAGAAAGAGATAGAAACATCAATGATGAGAGAGAACCATTGATCTGCTGCTTCCTGAAAGCCCCACAATGGGGATCGAGCCAGCAACCCGGGCATGTGCCCTGACCAGGAATCAAACCATGACCTCCTAGTTCAAAGGTTGATTGTTGCTCAAACACTGAGCAATACTGGCTGGGCAGAATGGCATTAAATGGCATTGCTCTTAAAATGTTGGAAATTTATATAAAATTTTAAAGTATATACAGAGCACACTTTGATTTAATTTCCATACAACTTTGTCCAGTACTATTTGAATTTTTTTTTTCATTGCAGTTGAACATCACATTAGTTCCATGTGTATAGCATGGTGGTTGGACATGGTCCATTAAGTATTTTTATCCTATTTTAGAGATGAGGAAACTGGGACTTGGGGACTTAGCTTGGGAACACCCAGCTATATTAGTGGAGCTTGGACTCAAACTCAATCTCTTAGTTACAATGCAATGTTCATTTCAAAGCAGAGTCTATGGGCCCCTAAAGTGATTTTCGTCTCTTCTCCCACCATCACCAACCCCTACCCTAACCACGGCAGCTGACTTTATGGGTGGATCATCTTCTCTTCTATCATTCTGACTTCCCATCATAGGCACAGGATCCAATCTTAGAAAATTCAGAAGCTTAGAACTGGAATGTCTGAGGACAAGTATTTCAAGAAATTCTGTCTTCAATATTCTGAATTAGCCTGGTGCTGTTTTTGTTTTGTTTTGTTAATCCTCATCTGAGGATATTTTCCCATTGATTCTTAGAGAGAGTGGAAAGGAGGGAGAGAGACAGAGAGAGACAGAGAGAGACAGAGAGAGACAGAGATAAATGTCGATGTGAGAGAAACACATTGATTCTTGCCTCTCGCATGTGCCCCGACCTGGGCTGGGGATCGAGCCTGCAACTGAAGTATGTGCCCTTGACCAGAATTGAACCCAGGACCCTTCAGTCCATGGGCTGCTGCTCTTATCCACTCAGCCAAACCAACTAGAGCCCAGCGCTGTTCTCTTGATTGTGTTTTCTCACTGCCACATTAAGATATCAAGGTTTTCTTACAGACAATATTTAGTGTTAAGTATGTGCTAAGGTATCCTTAATGCTCCTCCCTTTGAGAAAACATGGGGTGAAATTTGATATAATTGCTTCTGGATCATAGACAATTTCCTCTGTGGGGTGAACTCTGCTATTCAGTTTGGGGTGTCAAGCTGAATGGGCCTCTGCCTGTGGCTTGCAGTTGGAAACTGTAGATATTTTTAAAGTTTAAAACCCAATGTTCTATGTCAGCATCTCAAAGAATATATGGAAAGCTACAGCACTTTTAGGAGATTGCTCTTAAAATGTTGGAAATTCAAGATGATGAATGTCCACTTAAGGCCATTTCTTCTGACGTACAGGTTGACAATGCTGAACATTTTTTAAGGTTGTTTTTGATATACAAACACTCCAACTAATATTTTTAAATTCTCACTATAATTCCGTGTGAGGTAGGTATTTTTCTCATTCTCATTTTATGCTTCAGTAGCACTTTCTATTTCTCCTTCAAAACACTTTGCTCACTTGTAATTATTTAACAACAGAGTGGTTGTAATCACTTGTTTAATGCGCAGGAGTTAAAAAGGTACATTCTGGAACCAGACAGAACAATTATGATTTCTGGCTCTCAGAGCTGTGCTCCTGGTGACCTTGGGAAGGTGTCATAATGCAACCCTGCCTCAGTTTCCTCGTCTGTAAAATGTAAACAGTGACAGTATGGGCCTCATACAGTTGTTGTGAATTTGAGACGTGATAATGTGGACAAGGCTCAGCACAGTGCCTAGCATGCTATAAGCATTCCATGGCCATCTTTCATGTTTTGCCAGGGACAGTCCTCATTAGCCAGTTGTCCTGCAATAATTATTAATAGTGTCTGCCTTTGCTCTCAACAGTGCCCAGTTTGGAAAAAGTACAGCAATGGAGGACTGAGTAGTGGTTGCCTGGGTGAGGGAAGCCAATCTGGGAAAATCTGAATAAGATTAATGGATTGCATCAATGTCCATATATTGGTTGTGATACTGTACTATTGTTTTGCAAGCTGTTAGTATTGGGGGAAATTGGGTAGGAGGTACATGGGATCTCTCTGTGTTATTTCTTCCAACTCTTGTGAATACACAAGGATTTCAAATAAAAACGCTTAATTAAAAGAAGAAGAATTTAAACAGTTGCAGTTTGAAAGCTAAAAAAATAGTGTGGTCAGTCCAGAAACAATGATCATTGTCTCACCAGGATATGACCACCTTCTATAAAAAGAACTGCTATTGGTTCCCTTGATTTCCTTTACCCGGTTTAATTTTTCTTCACTGTACTTATCTCCACTTGGCACATTATATTTATTTGCTTATTCCCTCAACAACTATTCATTAAGTGACTACTAGGTTCCAGCTTTATATCAATGAGCAAGTCCCTTGTGAAACTTACATTTTATTGGAGGAAATAAATAATAAACCAAGAATATAATAGATGAGTTAATATGTTGGAAAGTGATGTGAGATGGAGAAAAGACAGACACATTACTTAAGAGTTCTTTAGAGAAAAAGAACCCACAGGATGCACATAGGTACTTATAAGGATTGGCTCACCTGATTATGAAGGCTGAGAAGTCCTGAGATTGGCAATCAGCAAGCTGGAGACACAGAAAGCCAATGGTGTAGTTTTCGCCTGAGAGCTGACAGGCTCCAGACCCATAAAGAGCCAATGTTTCAGTCCAAGTCCAAAGGCAGGCAGAAGCTGATGTCCCAGTCTGAGGGTGGTCGGTCAGGTAGGAGGATTCTTTGTCACTCAAGAAAGGGTCTGCATTTTCATTCCATTCAGGGCTTTAGCTGATTGGATGAGGCCCACCCACATTAGGGTGGGGAATCTGCCTTACTGACTCAAATGTTAATCGCATCCCCAAACATCCTCACACCCAGAATAATGTTTGAAAAACGATTTGGCCACCTCATGGCCCAGTCAAGCTGATACAGAAAATTAACCATCACAACAGGATAAAGGGGAATGGACACTGGGCAGTGGTTGAAATTTTAACCAGGGTAGTCATGTAGCCTTTTTGAGAAAGGGATATTTGAGCGAAGATTTGAAGGAGGTGAGCCATTTATTGGCTTATTGTTTACCTTTCCTGATCAGAATAAAAGCTTTATGAAGCAAGAGATTTAATCTTGTATTTGTTATACTAGAGGCCCGATGCATGAAATCTGTGCAAGGGGCTTGGCCCTTGCAGCCCCTACTTCATCCGGAAGGTCATTCTGCTGTCCGGTCTAATTAGCATATTATGCTTTTGTTATTATAGATTTCCAGTGCCTGATGCAATAGGTCACGACAAATATTTTTTGAGTGAATGAGTGAGGATGGAGACTATGGTTTGGGTGCATTTACAGCTTTTGTCCTTAGCTCAATGCTTGGCACATCTTAGCAATCGGAAAGTATTTCTTTTTTAATTTCTATGATTGTTTATAATAAACATCACTGGGCATGGACTTACTTATTTTGTTTGACAATGTGTCCCCCACACTTCAGGGTTGAGAACAGTGCCTGTCACACACATACTCTTATTATTGACTATGGGCTCAGATAAGAAGTGGCCCGACCATGGCCTCACAGCCAGAAAGCAGTAGGGCTGCAGCCTTCACTCTGGTTATCTTACTCTTTAGTCACAATATTAATCTATATCAAACTGCTTTTAAAATTGTCCTGGGGTCCCTCATTTGGCCTGTCACCTGCTCTGCTGGTCCCTCACTTGCCCACATCAGGCCACGTTATGATGTCTCCAGAGTGACAGGCAGGCAGGTATATTGAGTTGTCAGCACACACACTCTCGGAGGGGCCGCCTCCGCCAGGTGCCACAGTGTCAGAGGACAACCCCTCACATTAACAAAAGTGGAAGGTAATGCAACCTTTGGGCAACCATCGCCTTTGTCAGACAATAGTGCATTCAGTTTGAAAGACTCCACCGGGAAGTTGCAGACTTTTAAAACTAATTTGGTGTTTATTCAACTTTGCAATCACTTCTATGTACTATCTGTGTTCCACACACCGTGAAACGGCGCTACACTGTGCAATTGAATTAGTTCTACAGTGACTCAAAGGCATTAAACAATGACTTTGATATTTTAAGTACTGACTAGGAGGGATTTTTAATTCCTTCCTTATAATGAAAGCAACAAAAAAACCCAGTTACACAACCCTGGAACACTTATTCTCTTTTCTATTCTGGGTGGACCCCACTGAGACAGGAAAAAAATCTCTGAGCATTTAGTTTGCTTAATGGCAGAAGAAAAATTAAACAAGCATAGACGTGCAACCTTAATGACACCCAGCAACACTAGAATAACAGTTCTCGGCTTCTAAAACCTGTTATTTAATACAATGGGTAAATCTTGCGGGAGCTTTTCAGGTGCTGCTGAGTCTGACAAAACAGCTACTTTGTGAGGAAGGGCGGGGGAAGAGGCAGGGTGTGCGCCCTGCTTCTGCTCATTTGCTCCGGAGGGTCTTCCTGTGCAATCCATAGGGGCAGCTGCGGGGTGCAGTGGGGGTCTAGCTGGGCAGTCCCTGGAGGCCATGACCCCTCTGCAGACACCACCAGGGCTATACCAGACACAGCTGCTGTCAGTTCTGCCGGTGACACTGTGGCACTTTTCATTCAGACCCTTCTGGAGACGGCATTGAGAGAAAGCAACAAGAGGGGGGAAAAAAAATCCCAACAGAAACCACAGCCAGTGAATTAGTGCCATGAAACTACAAGCATTAGCTGGTAATAGTTCAGGGCAAAGCACCTAAGTGATGATTCACATCTAACAATAAATATATGAATAGCTGTTGAAAGCTTGTTTGATTTTCACAAAGAGGTTTAAACAAACATTCGTTTGTTCATTAGTCTTAAGCAACACTTTTATGGCAGGGGATGCATTAAAGCTAACAGATGTCTGTGACCAAGATATTTGGTAGTTTTAAAGATGAAGACACAAAGCCATGCATATCGTTTATGCAGAGCGGCCTTGAAGTACCTGTAATGGAGTGAGATACAGTTATTATGTATTAATGCTGTGAATCTTCATCCAGCGAGAGAAAACGGATAGGCGAGAAGGAATGCCGTGTCTTTGGAGATAAAGACGTAGAGGGCCCCATTCTGCAATTGGTCCTGTGTTTGCATAAACTCATTTTGTTGTTGTTGTTGCATAATTTCTAAAAACACAAGTGGTTTAAATCTGTTCCCTGAGGTAGTTTATGCTAAACTGGCATTCTAACACCATAAATTCCCAGCTTATGGCAATCTCGGCTTGGGTGTCAGTTCGGGCTGGGTTACTGAGGAAATGGCCGCTTCAAAATTTTAGGGTAATTGCCTCTAAAACTCATTTAGCGTGGGCCCTGTCAGGAAATCTCTAATTGTCATGGAGGCCCTGTTCCCTTTTCCCTTCGCCTTGTTTTCCACACAGGTCTTGTACTGATGGCCGCTCTCTGTGAAGAATGGCATCGGGCCTTTCATCTTCTGGAGCACGTGGCTTTCGTCACTGTCAAAGCCTTTGCTCGTGACAAGCCTTTGCTTGTGATGTCATCCTTGATGAGGCCCAGAGGGCAGTGGTTTGGCTGAGCACATTTTTGCCCCAGCCAGGCCCCATCCTTGCCCAAGAAACCAGCAGTTAACAGAGGATGGGGTCATGGTGATGAGGTTGGTGTACAATGAAGAGCAAGTGACCCTAAGCCCGATTGTCCCAAGGTTTTATGAATGTCGGGTTATTGATGTCTACCCAAATAGTGTGAGCAATTTCAGCAGCATGCTCTGATGTCCTCTCTCATCTTGTGTGCGGGAGCCTTGGTAGGAAGGATGTCATTGGGTTTGTATATTAGCTCACAGCTTTGAGCTTCTATTGATACGTCTCTACCGATGGGGATTTTTCATCAAACTGCATTATAAAATATGTTAAATACTCAGTTCGTAAATCCAATTCATTCATTATCTCGCTTAAAATACCTTTCAAATATATCACATTTGACACCCTATGTCACTGATAGTAGAGAAAGATGATTACACATAAAAATCAATAAATGTTTTGAATTTATTTTACTTATTATCGTTGTCGTAATATTTTGACACGGAGGGCTGACATGTCAACAGTGCCATTGTCACCATGTGAACCAATGGGATTGAACTGTCTCACCTTCTTTCTGTGTTGCTGTTGCAGGGTAAAATGGGCCCCAGAGAGAATACAGCTAGATCGCCACGGAAGCACCTGCTTAAGGAGTCAGTTCAGATCATCCCTGAATAAAGCAGCCTCGCGTGAAACAAAAGCTGGAGGGCAAAGTCCTCAGTCTCATCTGTGACCTGGCTCCCAGTGGCCTCAAAAATAATAGCAGCTAAAGTGTCTGGAGTGCTTTCTATGTGCCAGACCTTGGGCAAAGTGCTTCAGGTATTTTATCTCATTTCAACCTTTGAGGTGAGGTGCATTCACCCTGATTTAGAGATGAGAAAACAGAAGCTCCCAAAGGAACATGTACCAGGTCACAAATCTCATAGGCGGCAAGGCCGGGGTTTGGGTGGGTCAATGACTGGCTCGCCTCAGACACCAAAGCCACCACTGTTCTGTGTGGTTTAGAACTAAAGCTGATTCTGGCTCTGGGCTCATCCTGACTTCCCACCAGAATTCTGTCTCTTGCCCAGGTTCTCACCTGGGAATCATACAGCAGTCATGATTCTGCAGTAGCACTTGCATGTGGACAGAGGGTTGGAGTTTACAAAATGCTTTCATACCCCTGGAGAAGATAGGCTTGGAGGCAGTCTACGCTCTTCTCTTCGTCTCCAAGCTTTAGAGGTTAAAGGCAGGTTCAAAGAAAACTTCAAGAAAGGAGGTTTTGAGAGCCATGTTTTTCCTGTTATTTAGGACACAGGCAAAGCCAGATTTTTTAAAAGGCTAAATGTAGGTTTGACCCTGCGTGAACTAAGCACCAAAGCAATGGGTAATAGATGTGACTTGGAATCATTCGCAGCAGCGGTATTCTCTATGCCCAGCTAGTTAAAGTCCAGCAAAGAGCTCCCGGTGAGCAGGGCTGATGTCTTCTCAACTCAGTCTCCGTTTTGTGCAGAGTAGGTGCCCAACCAATATTTGTTGAATGTGGTTATTCATCCACAGCCAGAGATCAGCAACGTGTTACTTTCTTAACCCCTCTCTTCTCAGCTATTGATTTGTTTATAGTGTGTTTTTGTTTTTATCAGCAGGCCTACACTAACATCTGAACAATTAGCCTTGGCAACTAAAAACTAGTCATTTGTTCAACTAATATGTATTTACTATTATTTTAATGGACAAAGCTCTGTGTTACTCACTGGAAACATAGCAGAAGCGAATAAAATAGACAATTGTGGGAGATATATGTTAGTCATAAATAATCCAATTAGTGATTATTTAATTATCATGGTGGCAAGTCTTACAAAGTATAAGTGGTATGGGTGCACATAATAACAACTTGATCTAGATTGAGAGCTTTCTTGGAGAAATGATGTTTGATCTGAATTGTTAAGGGTGAATGTGAATGAACCGGGCAGGCAGAGTAGGGAAATGATCGGAGGAAAGGTGCTGAGCAAATAGTCCAGGGAAAGAGAGTGCATCGGTGAGAACAGTGCAAGCGGAAGAAGCTCAATAGTGTTCTGAAACAGAAGCCAGGTCAGTTTGACTGGAATGGGGGCTAAGGAAGTAGGGAAAGTACAGCAAAATATGACTTTCTTTTTTTGACTAGTTAAGACGTTTTGGTTGCAATAATAAAGGAAATGTATAGGCTGAGTAAAAAGGAAAATCCAGAGGTAGGTTGGCACCAGTCATAACTTGATTAGAACTCTTTATTCCTCTTTAGTTTTCTTGGCTCTAACCTTCCTCACATATTGACTTGTGACCCCTAAGGTAATGAAGCTCCAGCCCTCACAACTGCCTTCCCCATCAAATTTGTCACAGCGTTCCTATCAGAGGCCTGAGATTTAACCTGACAGGAGCAGTGGAGTCACATGCCCTGCCCCGAACACAATATTGAGAAGGCAGAAAGGGTCTGCTTACCTTGGCCTGGGCCAGGTGGTCTGTCTCCGGAGCTGGAGCCAAGGGAAGAGTGAGCTATCCTGGAAGCACAGAGATTATAAAACAGAAATCAGGGCTTCAGGGGAGATAGAATTGGTGATGGAGAGGCCACAGTGTCCTCTACAAGGCTGAAGAGAAGATAGGCCTGTGCTATCTTCTGTGGATTTGGGGCTTATTATAACCACAGGGAGTCATTAAAGATTATTTATTTATTTTTATGATTATTTTTTAAAAGATATATTTTTATTGATTTCAGAGAGGAAGAGAGAGGGAGAGAGAGATGGTAACATCAATGATGAGAGATGCCTCACACTAGAGATAAAACCTGCAACCTGGGCATGTGCCCTGACCAGGAATCGAACCATGATCTCCGGGTTCATAGGTCAATACTCAACCACTGAGCCACATCGGCTGGGCCATTAAAGGATTTTTGAACAGGTCAGTAAGGTCATTAAACTAAAATTACACATTAAAAACATCACTAGGAACTCTACCTTGTATCTATAGCTCCCAAGAAGACAATCATTGTCAGGTAAATATACAAAACACTACTTGGTAGGTTAGGACCCAAAATTTAAATCATTTTTCTAGTCTTCCTAATAGTATTAATAGCTAATTCTTATTTAATCTTAAACATAGCTAATGATACAAATGCCACTCTGAAAATAGTTTTATAAGCATTATCTCGTACAATTTAGGAGGTGGGTCCCACTATTATTCCCCTATTACTGATGGGGAAGTTGAGGTATAGTTTAACTTAGCCAAGGTTATATAACTAGTAAATAGCACGACTTCTAGCTGCCTGAATTGAAATATTGTGTTATTTTCATTAAACTCTGGAATATCATAGAGGTAGGGAAAATTCTGTCTTTATTTAATTGGTAAACAATTATTGAACAAAGCCTTGTGCCAAGATTCAGGAATCTCAACTGGCCAGCCAAATCGTGTGGAACCTGCCAGCATTAAAAAAAAAATTATTGTGGTAATATATATATATATATATATATATATTATAAAATTTGTCATTTTAACCTTTTTAAGTGTACAATTCAGTGGCATTAATTACATTTACAACGTTGTATAACCATCACCACTATCTATTTCCCAAACTTTTTAAACACTACAAACAGAAACAATTCAGCAACGACTAATTCCCCATTCCCTCTCCCCCTAGCCTCTGATAAACTCTGTGTTTATGAATTTCCCTATTCTAGATATTTTATATAAATGCAACTGTACAGTATCTGTTCCTTTGTGTCTTATTTTATTTTGTACTTATTTCATTTAGCATAATTTTAAAAAAAATTCTTTATCTTTTTTAAGCACAATATTTCCAAGGTTTATCCATGTTGTAATATATTTGAGAACTTCATTCCTTTTCAACGATGAATAATCTACCAGAAATTTGGCAAAACTGTTCTTGTTAGTACAATGGTTACAAAATATTTGAAGCTGAATAATTACATTTTTATGCAAGCATTGCATTCTCTAATTTCCACTATCCCTGTGGTACTTCATTGCTCTAAAATCAGGAGCCCACTTCCATTTAATAACGTTTTCTGCCTGGCTCACAAGGCATTTGCAACTGCACACATTGCCCTTGTCATCTGTGGTGATGGAGCTCGAGGAGATTGATAGACTGAGTTCTCGCCTCAAGAAGGTAGCGACTTGTCTCTATACCTTTTTGCCATTACCTATTAGCATGGTGACTCATATAGTAGGTGCTTAATATATATATTTGTGAATTCGAATTTGAATTCAATGTAGCATATCTTTATCCAACATGTATAATGTTCCCGGCACTGTGCTGAGGGACATGGGCACAAAGAAAGCAAAAGAAATGTGGTTGCTGTTCTGTTGGAGAATATGCTCCAGGTAAAAAAGATGATAAGAGCCAATGATCTTAAACATACTGATGTCTGCTACTTTTATGGTTTTTTGTTTCCAAAGAATGTTCACATATATTAGCTCATTTAGTGCTATGGTGTTTGGCATGCATTTACTTTGGAAAATGAATGGCTATTTCTTAGTATATTTCAAATGGAACAAGTTGGAAGAGGTTATTGGTTAACCAAGATTTTAAGGTTTCATTTAATGGGTGGTAAGTGATGAATTAATTCTTTAAGAAAAAGATTTCTTTAACTCTAAAAATAGTTTGTACAAAGTACATTGTTCCTCAGCCAAGTTGGGAAAGGTGCCAATTTTTGCCATGCTCTAAGAATCCTCACCAACTTTCATACCATTTCATGAACTTAACTCTCTGGATAGCTCCTGGATTTAAGTTAAAAGGGTGACTTAAAACAAAATCCAGAGCACATTACCCTTGTCTCTTCATGTGTACAGTATGTCCCTGGCTCCGCCGGGAAGGCTTTTAGAGAGTGAATAATTTCAGAGTTTCCTTAAGCGGGTTTCCTGAGTTCACCAGACTTGTTGTCACCTGGACCTGTCCCACTTTTTTGGTTGTCAACAACATGCTAATGGGAAAGGGGATAATGCAGCAAGAGCGGCCACGCAGATCTCAACAACTTTCCGTCTTGCTATGGAGCTGACAGTGTGGGTCTCTGTCTTCATTTGTCACAAGCCTCCCCACCCCAGAGATCTGTGGGAAGAACATAAGCGGAGAGAGCCAGCATTTAGTCAGTACGATGACTAGAGGAGATGGTGTCTTTCTGAATCTTCTGTTAAGCACTTATAAGGATAAAAGGGGCCCATGAAGAGCAGTGGACTAGCATCCCTCAAAGAATCCGCATGCAAATCACAGTTACAGAAAGTGCTGTTTGTCAAACATTAGGGAAGAACATTGCTACATTCCAACAAACCTACCTAAGAACACTGTAGGAGGCAGGGAAGGAGACTCTTGGAATGGGAGGAAATTCCAGTTCAGTCTGGTTTATAGAAACTTCAACCACAAGCTCCTTTCAAAAGGATATCAGGATTCAAGCATTACATCACTTAAAGAAATTCTCATTGGTGTTCAGACCCTGACTGGCTGGAATCTGGGTCTCTGTATTTAATCCCGTCTCAGCAGAGGCATTGCCTGTTTAACTTTGGGAATATACTTTTCCTGTTGTTGCCACAGCAGTTAGCATTGGAAGGAAGTTACTTTCTATACTTACTCATCTCAGAGTAAGTTTTTATATTTAGAGTGTCAAAAGTTATTTCAAATGCTTTGTAACTATATAATGTAAAAGCAGCATCACCAAGAGAAATGCTTCAATAAAAGCCTTTGAAAAATAGAGAACACAAGTCTTTGTATGATTAACTTTCCCACACCTCAGTCCTCTTTCTCTTAATCCCCCCTGATTTATTGAGATATAAGTGACACATAATATTGTCTAAGTTTAAGGTATACAGTGTGATGGTTTGATATACGTATATATTGCAAAATGATGATTGAAGTTTAGTTAATGCTCCATTATCTCACTTAACTACCATTTTCTTTTTGTAGTGAGAATATTTAAGAGTTATTCTAGTAACTTTAAAGTATATAATATACTAGAGGCCTGGTGCACAAAATCTGTGCACAGGTGGAGTCCCTAGGCTTGGATGATGATCAGAGCCAATTGGGGCCTTCCTGCCAGCCGCCAGCTGCTGGCCAGGGCCTTCCTGCCTGCTGCTGGCTGGGGAGGGACCAGGGGAGGTTGGCTGGCCTGGGAGGTTGGCAGTAGGAGCACACTGACCATGAGGGGACAGCTCCTGTGTTGAGTGTCTGCCCCCTGGTGGTCAGTACATGTCATAGCAACTGGTCGTTCCAGTTGTTCCAGCGTTCTGGTTGCTTAGGCATATATATATATATATATATATATATATATATATATATATATATATATAATAGTTAACTATAGTTACCCTGCTGTACTTAGCACCCCAGAACTTATTCATCTTGTAACTGGAAGTTTATACCCTTTGGCCAACAACTCCCAATTCCCCCTACTCTCCAGTAACTGGAAACCATCATTCTATTCCTTGTTTCCATACCTCCGCTATTGTGAGTAATGAATGCTGCAATAAACATGGGAGTGCAAATATCTCTTCAAGATAGGGATTTCATTTCCTTCAGATGCATAGCCAGAGGTGAGATTGTTGGATCAAATGGTAGTTCTATTTTTAATGTTTTGGGGAACTTCTATACTGTTTTTCATAATGGCTATGACAATTTACACTCCCACCAACAGTACAAAAGGGTTACCTTTTCTCCACATATTCACCAACACTTACTTCTTGTCTTTTTTATGACTGCCATTATAGCAGGTGTGAGGTGATATCTCATTGTTGTTTTGATGTATATTTCCTTGATTACACTGAAGCTGAGCATCTTTTCATGTGTACATTGGCCATTTGTATGTCTCTTAGAAAAATGTATATCCAGGTTCTCTGCCCATTTTAAAACTGGACTATTTGTTGTTGTCTTTTGCTAGTGAGTTGTATGGGCTCCTTATATATTTTGGATATTAACCTTGTATCAGATATATGGTTCACAAATATTTTCTCCCATCCATAGGTTAACTTTTCATTTTGTTGATTGTTTCCTTTGCTGCATAGAAGCTTTTAGTTTGATATAGTCCCACTTGTTTATTTTTACTTTTATTGCTTATGCTTTTGGTATCTTATTCAAAAAATTGTTGCCAAGATCAATGCAAGGAGATTTTTCCCCCTATATTTTCTTCTAGGAGTCTTATAGTTTCAGGTCTTACATCTAAGTATTTGATTTTTTTTAATTTAACTTTTGCAGGTGAATATCCAGTTATCTCAGCACCATTTATTGAAGAGACTATTCTTTGCCCATTGAGTATTCTTGGCTTCCTTGTGAAATATTAGTTGGCCATGTATAGATGGGCTTATTTCTGGATTCTTGATTCTGTTCCATTGCTCTATGTGTCTGTTTTATGCCAGTACCATACTGTTTTAGTTACTATAGCATTGTGATATTGTTTGAAATCAGGAAGTGTGATGCTTCTAGATTTGGTCTTCTTTCTCAGGATTGCTTTGGCTATTTGTGGTCTTATGTAGTTCCCCACAAATTTTAAGATTCTTTTTTCCATTTCTATGAAAAATGCCTTTAAAATTTTGATAGGGATTGCACTGAATCTATAGATAACTTTAGGTAGTATAATCAGTCCCTTTCTGTTATAATCATACTCTTAACGTTTGGATCAACAGGTATGTTAGATTGTTGCTTTACCCTGTCATTATGGAAGAATATTAAAATTATAGGCTTATAACTAAGCAGCCATCTACAAAAATGGAAGTAACATACCATGGCCACCAAAGAGACATGTAAGTATTTTGGCTAAATGGTGACAATATTATTTCAGTATTTTCCACTTTATCTAGAAAAGGGCATTGATATAGTTAAAGGTTTAAAAAATATACCATTCTGGAATTGGCTTGTAGTCTTCCCACTGGATTCTTGAATGGAACCAGATAGATACAGATAGTAATTATGGGTCAGAGTGGTAAGATGACTCATAGCAGCTTGGGAATTGTGAAACTGTTATCTTGATTTCATATCTCTGTCCCTTATTTCTAATGGTGATGTAGATAATATATGTTTTCCAGTAAACAAATTAAAACCCTTTCTAGTTCAAACATTTTTGTTCTTTATAACATCCCTGGAGATAAATGGAGACAATACCAGAGGAAGGAAACATAGGCATAGAGAAATGAAGAATTATAAAGGATAGAGGAACATAAGGAAGAGAACATGGGCCCCCATTTGCAGGAGGAATGGGGCTGAGACATAACTACCAGCCAGTACATTAGGGAGCAAGGAGGTACTTCTTGGGCTTCTCAAACCTGATGTGCTTATTCTCTCTTCTGGTTCTATTACTCCCCCCATAAATAATAAGATTTTTTACTTCCTTAGTCAGGATTTTGTCTCTAAAGATATGAAAGGGAGGGCAGTGTAAAACCGCCAAATGGCTGACCTTCAGAGAAGGCAGGAAGTTCATAAAAAGAGTGCATATGAGTAGCTGAGGCGTATTAGCTCTCTCTTTACCCATTGCACACAAGGACCTACATTTCAACTGGTACAGAATTGGCAGTTGACTCCAAATGATATACTGGTTAATACTGTAAAATTAGTTGTATTTCAAAGAGTAACACATATATTTCTTACCTAGCTCGCCAATGTTCCCTTGTCACTTTTGAAACCATTTTCTAGAATGAAGGCTCTCTCTAGCTCAAAGCTCAAAATTATCAGTCACATTGAAAAGAGGAGTAAAAACAAGCCAACAAACTGTGCAGTTTCTTTCAAATATCCATATTGTAAGTCAGGTTCCTCAGGACTCAGAGAAGGGCCTGCCTTTGGGGGAAAAGTCTGGGGGAAGTCAAACCGTGGTGCAGTTCCACCAACAAAGGCCTCAGGATCCTGTGACCCTTATCATGTGGCCCTTTAAGGGTCTCTAATGCTGGCTTAGACTTGCAGAGAGGGCCTCAGCTGAGAGCTGCAGCGCTCAGCACCGCTGGTCGATGAGGGAATGAATCTTTCAGTCTCCGGTCTGGGCAGCACACCACAGCACCCGCTACAATGCAGATAAAAGGTCTCAGCAAAATGGACTTCTAAGATTATCCATTTCTTTGAAAGATTGCCAAAGTAAACTTAGGATGATAAAGATTTCAAAGACAGCCCTCACTGGGCCAGTGATGGCAGATTCTTTACAAGTTTTGAGGCAAGGCTCTTGCTTGGTGCCTCGCCACTGAGGTCATCCCAGGAGCTGCTTTTCCGTGTATCAGTAATAGCAGCAAGGACACAGGGGCTGCTCTGATTTTTGATGTGCAGGATGGTGGGCATAGGGGTAGGAGTGTTGCCACCTTCATCTCAATCTGCTTGAAAGATTGACCTTAACCTTCTCCACTCCAGTTTGAGCCCACATTCTTACAGGATGAGGGAACGGTTGCATTTCGAATCTTTCTGTGGAAGAGGGGGCTCACATTTGCTGCCAAGTACAGGAGCATCAGAGCCCTGAAATGGTACCTAAAAACCGGTTGTGCGTTTGGAACAATGCCTAATGTGGCATCATTGCTCAGAGCCACTTCAGGGAGCTGGGGGATCACCGTGGCATTGCCCGTGATAATCAAGGGCTGTCTGAGATTCAGGAGGTGAAGCAAGAAGATATGTGTGCCTAATGTTGAAGAAAAGCATTTTTATGTCTGTTAACATTTATGGTGTCCGATTGAGTGGGTTAGCAAAATAAAGACAGATGGCAACAGATGAATGCGAACACTTACAATACCTACAATATTGCACCCGCTCCAGCTGAAGCTCTCCTGCTCAACTTCCTCTACAACTCACAGTCAAATGTCGCTTGGTGACCCTGAAGAGAAGAGCAGTTTCTGATGGATCAGGAATCAGGATTAACCATGCATTTATCATGGAATGAAGAATCAGAAACTTTATTTAATGTATAACTGTGATGTTTGTCTGGGTCTGGTGGATCATTACTTTGCAATCACTCCTTGTGTTAGGAAGCAGGAATTGATTAGCCTAGGGTCATTAAGTCCATCCCCTGCCTCCAGGCTGTACAGTCGGTGTAAATGGTTCCAGCTGGATATGCCCTTATGCTATTCTTAAGGAGCTCCTGAAGAGGAAATTACGAGATGTCCCAGCAGAGCACATTGTGAGGGTCTCACGGCCTCCAGCTTTAAGAAGTTCTTTTCCATATTTAAGGAGCACTGGACTAGGGAGTCATGAAACCTGGGCTCTTCTGTCAGCCCTAATTCTTAGCAGTGGTTATACCTTGGCATAGCCATTTTTTGACTTGTTTTTTTTCAACAGAAGAGGAGAACAATAGTATTTCTCCTGACACGGCTGACACCTCCCACAAGACGGTCAGAGGATCAAAGGAGACAGTGATAGGTAGAGCGCTGTTGCGTTTCTGAATTAAGTTGTGATTTACCAGTTCTAGGGGACAAATTGAGATCAGTTAGACACAATTAAGGCCTGATCAGGACATGGAGAAGCAGATGCGATTAAGAGTTTAAAGCCTCAGTGAGTTTAGATGGAGAGAATAGGTATAAGGTGGAATCTATCCTGCTTATGGTTGAACATAAACTTCATTTGACTAGGTCATGTTCAAGCCTATTGCCCTCATCACAATGCAATACCAACGGTTAAGTTGTCTGATATGGGGGTTTCAGTTTTCATTGTATTTAAGTAGCATTTGGAATGATTTTTGTTTCTAGCTTTAAGATGTTTGATGACCTGGAGTGCCCTGTCCTGTATTTGGCTGAACCCAATTACTAGTAGTCTAGTGTGGATTTGATGTTGTAGAGAAACCCACCCACTCGTTGCACATGTGTTTCCATATCACATAATGAAAAATACATTGTAGCTTCAAGCTTCTGATTAGTGATGATAAATTTTTCCAATGTTGGAATTTTTTAATGTGTGATAAATGTCTTTCATAATTCACCCAAGCTTTCTGAGTACAAGAGAACATCCATTATCAAGCAGAGATATGAATTTTCCTTGTATATGCCTTCTGCCATGATCCCACCTTTGCTTTGGGGGTGTTTGAGTTGAGGTCGGTTCGTTGTTGCTGCCCCATGGGTTATGTGGCTGCACTGGAAGAGTTGTGACCCTCTCTCCCTCCACACTTGGACACAATTTGTCCTGTGTCTTTCACCCTGGGAGAGCCTCACAGCTGGTCTGCATGATACCGATATCATTTTTATGATAAATGAAGGCCTTTTGAAAAGCATAGTGTCTCTATTCTGCTATGGTGAATGAAATGCCTCCTCCAAGGACAATGCACTGCCTATTAGTTGCAGCAGTTGCACAGCCATTTCTGCTCTTTGATTTTTGCCTCTCTGAGTTTGGGTATGTTTCTTTCCTTCCTTTTCTATTTGATTCCTGGGGCTTTCCAGAAGAGTTTGCTTGAGACTCCTGTCCTTCAGAGGCTTTTTAAAGTTTTTGTTTGTTTTGTTTTTTAAGTAGTGAATGGAGGCTATGGCTCAATGAACTCTCTGTTTTGTTTATTTTCATATTTCTAGCAAGTAATGGTGCCAGGATTCAAACTCAAGTCTTCTGATTATTCATCCCATGTCCTTTGAACTTGAACACAGTGTTTAGCACAAACTAAAACTTATAATAATGTTTATTTGACACATTTAACTATATAACTACATGAATATTGGTGATTGGGCTGCCTAGCCATTAGGCATCCATGGTAGGTTACAGAAATGAAAAGGGTGAATATGTTTGAGGCACAAAGTCAACATTTGTAGGCTGAGGGGTGAGCAGAGAAGGAGAATAAAGAGATTGTGGTTCCCCACAGGGCTTCCCTGCAGGCACCAGGGGCTCATTTTAGGGAGGTGTTGTCCTGCAGGCTTGGGACCCCAAGCTTGGGAAGTGAGACAAGGCAGAGGCTGGGAGTGGCGAACATCTTCCATTTCACAGCACTTGCTCTGGGACGCCATCATTAAGTTCTAGGGGAAAAAAAGAAAGTATGGTAAATGCCTCAGAGAAACAATAAGCTAAAACAATGAATATTTAGGCAGGTGGCTAAGGTGACAAGTTCATACTGTGCTGATTAGTTTTACCTGTCAACTTGACTGGGCCACCGAGTACCCAGATACTGGGTTAAACGTTATTCTGGGTGTGTCTATGTTACAGTTATGATTGTATGAGTATGTAGTGACCCCCATATTTCAATATTAAGTTGTAACCCAATGTGAGACCCACAAAACCCGAATGTACTTTCCCAAATGAGTGAAGGCCCAGAAGTTGTACCCTAGACCCATATCGCACCAGTACAGCACACCACAGCCGGCGGCCACCGATAAGGACCGTCGTGTTTACTCGACCACATAAAAAGCCCGGACTTTTGACAGTGTCCCCTGCCCCAAGAGAAGAGGACTCCACATCACTTTGCAAGATGACCCTGAGACACTCTGCCGAGATGGAGACAGGCTGCTCCCATTTTCATCTTCGTCCTTGTCGGTGTGCATCGCCGGGTGGCCGCGCTGGTGCTAGGATCCACCAGGAACTGATAATAAACCCCTGTGCGGTGGCAGATTGACGCCTGTCTCTGTGTGTTGATGTTTATGACTTGGCTCTGTTGCCTTAGGCCTTAAAGATCCGAAGGGGACGTTGTTATCCTGACCCTCGGACACCTGCGCTTGTCCCGACCAGGCTAAGGCAGAATAAGAAATTAATAGAATTTGGGGTCAACTGGGATAGTCTATGAGGGTGTTTTGAGGTAAACTTAACATTTGAATCATAAGACTGAGTAAGGCAGATTGCTCTCCCGAATAAGGTGGGCCTCATTCAATCAGTCAAAGAACTGAACAGAACAAAAAGGCTGCCCCTGCCCCTAGTAAGAGGAGAAAGAGAGAACGGGCCCTGCCAGACCGCCTTCACACTGGGACCCCAGCTTTCGCCTGTCTTTAGACTTGATGTGAAACATCAGCTCTTCCTGGGTCTCAAGCCTGCAGTCTTCTAACTGAACGTATATCATCACTTCTCCTGTTTTTCAAGCCCTCAGACTTGGACTGGACTGGAATTACACTATCAGCTCCCCTGAATCCCCTGCTCTCTGACTGCTTCTCAGTGTCACACTCACATGAGCCAATTCTTATATTTAATATTTTTCTCTATGTACATCCTACTGGTTCTATTTCTTTGGAGAACCCTGAGTCATATAATATCCCTCCTGTAAGGTAAGTGGTAAATAGCGAATGATAAGGCAGAAGAGGAAGTAGTGCGTAGGCTATGGAGATCTGGGGGAGAGAAGTTGGGGTCCTGGCAGAGAAAACACTCCAGAAACAGGTCACAAAAATACAGGATGAGCTATATTCTTCCTACAATGTATGGGAGTGATTTCTTAACTTTGCTATGACCTTTCAGGACAGGAACTGTAATGGGGAGGGGGTAAATGGAAGGGGCTAAAGAGTGAAGGCAATCTGGGAGCTTGATAAGAAAATCTGGGCCAGAGTGTAAGACAAGGGTTTTGAGCAATCATACAACTATGTGAAATGTGCTGGGGAACAAAGAATGAGAGAAAACTCGAGAAGCAGGGAGGGTGAGGGAGAGATATTCTGAGAGGGTAAGAGAAGGCCATACAGAGAGGACATCTCAAAGACTAAGAACGATGCCTTCAGCCAGTCTTGCTTGCTCCTCTCTAAAGATGAAAACAAGTGCCATTTCACTTTATTACATAAAATTTTTCCTATTTTTAACTCACTCCAGCCAACATTTCTTATTCATTTATTCAACAAATATTTACTGAGTGCTTACTCTGTACCAGGCCCTGGTCAAAAGTGCACAGGATATAGCTGTAAACCAAACAGTCAAAATTCCCTGCCCTCCTGACTGTCAGATCGTGCCTCCTGCTCTAGTAAAACCAAAATTTTGAACAAAAAAGACAATCCCTGCTCTGAAGGAGCTTATTGTCCAAGAGGATGATTTACACACGCACAATTAATGATAACAGGACAATGTGACACACGGGAAAAGGCTTCAGGAAATGAGAATTACTCCCTCCTAATTTTTTTGACCCACTTTGAGATCCTGCCATTAAACCACATGATTATTTAGTGCCTAACAAATTACAAACTTCATCTGACATATATTACCTTACTTCATGCTCTGAAAATAATTTCAAGTGAGATAAAAACAGATTATTAATTGCAAATTTGAGAAGATAAAAGCTCAATTGTTTAAAAATATGTTTTTATTGATTTTTAGACAGAGAAAGGAAGGGAGAGGGATAGTGAGAAACATCGATGAGAGAGAAACATCATCTATAGGCTGTCTCCTGCATACTCCACACTGGGGATTGAGCCTGCAACTGGGCATGTTTACTGACTGGGAATAAAACAGGTGACCCGTTGGGTCCTGGATTGACCCTCAACCTCTGAGCAATACCAGCCGGGCTCAATTATTGACAGACCTGTTTTTATGGAGAATTCTATATTTCTCTTTCCATTTATGGCAAGCCACATGTCCTGCCTTTTCTAACCTCTCCTACTGGTGGGAGAAGTGAAGTGTTGAGTGCACAGGGCTGAGTAGCCAGTGGCAGAGCTGGTTGTGAGTGGTTATGAATCAAGGATAACCAGGTGGTTGCAAAAGGAAGTATGGGGTGGTGGATACAGGAGTGGTATTTTGTACTAGAATTGACCATGCATGTCCAATTTATGTGTAATGCCATGTGAGGATGAGTGTTATATGATATTAAAAATTTCTAGGGAACATTTCCCCTGTATCTACAGACAACTTTACTGTGCACAGATGTATGTTTTTCCTGCCTGTCAAGCTGGTCTCACAAAGGGGAGGCTGAATAGAGGGAATGGAAGGCACCCACCAGAAAGGGGGCAGGTTTCTTAGCAGTCTTCTCTCAGGAAACTCAGCCAGCCTTTCAAAAAATGCTGGATAAGAGGACCCGTTCTCCCAGGATACTTACAGGACAGAACCAAGGAATTGCTGCAGGCCCAAAGTCAAGGGGACTGCGGAACAAAGCCTCAGATTTTCCTCTAGCAGCATGTATTTAGAAGAGTTTGTCAGTCCTTTTCATCTTCATCCTCCCCCTGAGAGGTGGGCAGGGTAAGTACTGATGTTCTCACTCTATGGATGAGGAACCAAGGCTGACATGTTTAGTATTTATGGAGATTACAAACAAGTGACATGTGGAGTAGAGTTTTGATTTCAAGTATGTTTGATTTTTTAAATCACAGGTTTCTTTTTCTATGATACAATTTCCCCCCATGAATAAAAAGTGAGGGGGAAATTGAAGTTTATATATATACTTCAATTTCCCCCTCACTATATATATATATATATATATATATATATATATATATATATATATATATAAATTTAACGATGTAGCCAGTCAGTGGAGCTTACTTACAGTACTGTTTTTATTTTTCACAATTAATTCTTCACAATTAAGACTGCATGTACAGTCTTAACATAACAAATCTCAGCCTTGTTTTTCATCTAAACTTTTCAAAAACATAGATATGTCATCTCTGTGTGTGCATGTGTGCATGTGGGGGTGTGGTGGAGGGAGTTAGCTATATATTCTATATTGAATCAGAATATCTAGGAGTTAGACTACAGGAATTTCCAGGTTATTCTGAGGGGTAGCCAGGGTTGGAAACTACTATTAGGTCTTCTGCTTAAGCAGAGTCTGGTTCTGATGGCATAGCTTGACCAGGTCTCTTCGAATGGTGTCCAAACACTGATCATGCTTGCATATGGTTATAACTTCACAAGGTTCCTATTGGTTGGCATACATGGAACAATCTATTTATGATAGTCAGAATTATGTGATAACCCAATAACCTATATCCTCTATATTTCCCTCTCCTTGAGTAAGATCATGGTTTTTTTTTAAAATACATTCTGCCAATCTTTGTCTTTTTATTGGAATGTTTAATTCATTTACATTTAATGTACTAACTGATAATGTAGGATTTCCATTTTTCTATTTGTTTTCTATATGTCTTATATTTTTTCTGTTCCTATGTTATTTTCACTAATAAATTCTGAGTTACATAGTTTCAAGTGTGGCATCTTAATCCCTTTGCTCCTTTTGCTATATTTTGGAGTTATTTTCTTAATGTTTCCCATGGGTATTACACTTAACATCATAATTTATCACAATTTAGTTTATTTTAATACCCACTTAATTTCAATAATTTATAAAAACTTTGTTCCTAGCTGAATTTCCTCCTTTCTCCTTTGTCATATTATTGTTACACAAATTACTCCATTATCATTATTTGCCTATCAAAAGATTTATAATTATTACTTTATACAGTTGTATTTAAAATGTTATAGAAGAAAATAATTACAAAGGCTTTATAATGCCTTTATATTTACCTCTGTACCTATATTTATCTTTACTAATGCTCTCCATTTCTTCATGTAGGTTTTATTTGCTGTCAAGTGTCCTTTAATTTTCTCATGAAGAACTCTCTAGTATTTCTTATAAGGTAGGTCAGCTAGTGACAAATTCTCAGTTTTTGTCCACCTGGGAATGTTTTATTTATTTATTTCTCTCTCTCTCTCTCTCTCTCTTTTTTTAAAGGATAGTTTGGCTGGGTATAGAATTCTTGCTTAATAAGCCTGAGTCAGTTCAAATAAAGACAGCCCTTCACATGAGAGTTGGTAGAAAACTGAACTGGTCAAATAATAACAGTTCTCTGGGAACCCACTAGAAGCTGCTAGACTGCTCATATTTACTGAAATTGTGAGGCTGTTCGTTTTCAAGTGTATATCAGCACCGAGAAGAAAGGGATGGAACTTAAAACACCGTATAGTTTGTTTTTCTTATAGAGATTATTGAGTAAAAATTCCTTGTTGCAAGCTTTTGATTAATTTCCAGATTCCTGAAAAGTTTTTACTTTTTGTTCTGTTGGCTTTAATGAAGGAGCAGATTTTCCAAAGTCCTTATTCTGCCTTTTTCTCTAACATTATCTTCCTTAGCTTATGTTAATTCTTCAAACAAGTTTTAAAAGATTCTTTACATTATCTCTTTGAAAGTGGAATAATAATATCTGACCTGTCTCATTTTAGTTTATGGTAAGAACTAAAAGGGATAATATAGCTAAAACATAAGTAAGCAAAATAAGGGCAAATTGAAATGAAATATATACTGTTATAGTTCTTTTGTTAAGATATATACCGGTATTAGTCTAACGTTCTGGCAGAGATGCCTGGCTCTCCTCAACATTTGTGCTTCCTCTTCCAACATGTAAAGTTATTGCTGAGAGATGATTTTCTAGCCATGGACTATATCTTTAGCTCTCTACCCCTTACTAGTATATCTAGGAGGGATCATGCAATTGGTTTTCACCAATGGATTGTACACGGATGTTAATGCTTAGTCAGAGGGGTTAAGGAATGTTTGTACATCTCTTTTCCCTTCTTTCAGTTTGATGCAAAAGGGCATGGTGACCTTGGGGGCCATGTGTTGAAGACAATAGAGCTGTTAAGATGGAAATCCTTACTCAAAAGAGCACCATTCTAGATTTATTTATTTATTTATTTATTTATTTATTTATTTATTTATTTACTTGAATGAGAAGTAAACTTCTGTTATGCTTGATCTAAATGCAAGAGGCACTCCTACAAGATAAGGCTAACATCTGGGTTAATGTATTATCCTGTATGCAATAGCAAGACTTTGGGTAAAATTTTTTCACTTGGCCATGTTAATTTGAGGATCTGAGAGTGAGAGCTTCTACTAAAGTCACCCAATGTGGGCTTACCTCAATATGACAATCTGGGCTGGCACAAATAGCTGATGAAATGCTCTGTAGTCAGAAGAGACAATTTATAGCTGTCAGGTTGGGGGTTGATGATGTGTCCCCTAAGGAGTAGATCCTCCAATGAATAAGTGACTAGCCTTTAACTTCCTAGATAATATGTTAGACTGGAAAAGTCTGGGTTCCTTTTATGTAGGTCGGGGAAAACTTCCACAGGCCAAGGTCAGACTCTTAAAAGAGGCTATTCGGGTGGAAATATCTGGCTTGAACATTGATGTCAGTTATAACATCTGGAGAGTCATTCTGGGAGTCAGGAATGACAGAGAAAACGCCATACTGTGGAAACAGAGGACACTTGCAGTGATTTTGGACACATGATATACCCCAGGAACCCTTTGAATCAGAAAATGGGCTAGGGAATCTTGAAATTTTGCCAGTGACTGTTCTATAAAGGATAGTTCTTTAGTTGCTCCATTGTGGCATACATTTATCATTGAACCATCAGACGTTTGAAACCTGAGGAAATGCAGCCTACACACATATGCTATGATGAGCTGGGCTATGCAGCTTATAATGGAGGCAGAAAAAGATGCTGTGATTTGCGTCTCTCCCTTGCTCATTCTCTTTTACTGTCTGAATTTCACTTTTTTTTTTCCCTCCCTAATTGTATGACCACTGGGACTGGAGACCCTGTGGATGGAGTTCTGAGAAATCGAGGGGAATGTTGTAATGAGAAACTGTTTCCCATTGATCTTCTTCTCTCCCAGTAAGCTCCGTGTTTGGACTGCTTTGGGCATGGGGGGAATCGGGCAAGGGCAAACATCCAGGAACTTACATTGTCAGGAGCTTTGTGGTTTAGACTCAGAAATGCAGTGAACTGATAATGATGGCAAGCAGAGGTTAAATCTCCATCTCATCATCAAACTGGGGAGAATAAAGGATTTGTATTCAGTCACACAATGTGGAATGAGGGCAGCTCTTAAAATGATTGCTTAGGGTTCTTTTTAGCACAGCTTCTGTTTAGCTGTATGTGACAAAGTCTGCTCAAAAAAAAAAACTTTTGACTAGATATATAATAAATGAGAGATGCCCTTGGGAAAAGAGAAACACCTGTTTTCCCCTCACTTAGTTCAATTCCTACCCATTAATTACTTAGGAATATTTAGGTGGCAGGCACGCAAAACACAGAACCCCCGAGCCCTAGCCTTTGCCCCAACAAAACTCCCTTTGGCATTTTAAAATTAAGGGTTATTTTTTTTCTCTCCTTTGGCTAACTGGTTTGCTTTTATACTACCTCTGTGGGGCCTGGGGAATACCCATCCCTGAACATACACAAATCCAAGTTTGAAAAGCCTGGTGTGAGAATGATCCACAGAAACAGGAGAAGGCCTTTGCTTTTGACCATACATGGACCTTGGCACTGTGATGTGGGGAATTTGCACGGGCTCTTACACAACTTCTGCCCTGTGCCCTCAGCGGGCAGCTGTGCTTTCTTTAGCACGGATGCTTCCGGAGAGTGACAGCCCCTAAACCTTGGGAAGTTTCCCCCTCAACAGAAGAGCCCTGTCCAGGACGTTAGCCAGAGCAGACATCACTCCAAAGGAGATGTTTCCTGAACATCTTCTCCTCTTAAATCCACTCCAGTCCTCACCAGAGCTTTGCAAGAACCCCTTTTATTGCCACCTCTCACAAAAGTTTTTAGAATGTTTCTTTTCCACTTAATTGACTTTCCAATTTCTTACTCACACTTGGCTTCTGTCTTTGTTTTACTTCTGTGCGAGTTGAAAGCAGTATTATTTAATAGTCACATATATACCTTCCCGTAGGGCTACATCCTTGTTACAAGTCCACAGCTCCCTATTTTATTCCTTAAAATCAAGAGGAAATCCCCCACCAAAACGAGTTAGATAATTAGCTTGGCTACTGTTTGCTGCAGAAAGCATTTTGGGTTGGCTCTGGTCATTGTGCCTCCGCTTTAGGGCTGGGCCTCCCTTTCGGTGCAAGGGGCAGTCAGCACTAGTGCCAGCCAACCCCTGCTCCCTCACCACAAGCCCCTAATTGTTTATTAATGAAGCTTTCGCCAACCAAATCTACACATTGTCTAAACCTTCTTCCCCCAGAGAACATTCCAGCCCGCCCACGAAAGTGCATGGTGGGGCCGCGCTCCAAAAAGCCTCATTCTGTCCTTGGTAGAGTTGGTTAGAATTCAAACTTTTTTTTTTTTTTTTTTTACTTTTATTGGCAGCACCAACTAAATATGAGATCATTTCTGACCCCTTCTAACTGGCAGCACAGGTGTCACCACTCAAAGCTGCGCTCGCTTCTCTGCCCAGTGCCCCCTAAGGACCGTGTCCCTCTCCGCTCCACAGTTGGCCTCCGGGCCTAGGAGACAGGACAGCCCTGGTGGAAACTCCTCCCAAACACCCAGTGGATGGAGCAGCCCAGCAGGAACAAGCCAACAGTTTCTGCTTGGTATTTGAACATCATTTAATGAGTGCCCAGAATTCATCTGTAAATGCACATTGTTAATTTAGGGCCTGCTATTCATTAATTAGGGCTTTAGTGGCAAGTGCCATTGAGCTATCTGCAATGTTTAAGGTTATGTCAAGCCCTAGTAAACGGCTTGCTGATAACAAGCTGCATCCATCTTCATTACTCCGCCACTCCTGTCTGACTTTGCTCAGCATCTTCGAAGGGCTATGCCTCTTGGAACTGAAGAATTAAACTTTTATCCAAACCAGATTCTGCTCTTTCACCTCTTCTGATTCCCTGAGTACTTCCCATTTATTTTGCCTAAATGACATCTGATTACCTAACATGGAGTGGAGCAAGGTCTTAACCTAAAACAGCCTGCAGACCCCGGTTCTCAGCTGCAGAATTCCAGTGGGTTCACGCTAAGGAAATCCTTACATTTCCATTTCATCTGATACTGGGCTCAGTGTAAAAGAAATAGTTTCTGATTTTTTTCCCTCTCATAAGGTTGCAGTTTCAACAGATTTTTTTTTTTTAAAGCCAGAGAAATACAGGAAATTAATTTTAAGCCTAGAGAATAAATGTCTCTATTGGTTTGAGTTTACTTTTGCAGTGTTTTTCTCTCTGAAAATATGTATCATTTGAGGCAATCATGGTGCCAAATGAAATAATTCCAACCATCTAAAGGGCCCGGCATGGCAAGTCTCAGCTGCACATTCGCCGTCATGTTGGAGGTACCAGAGGGGCTCCGCACTGGGCTTGTTTCGCCCACAATGGAAGCAGGCAGCTAGCACGGGCATTTAGGGAAATACTGCTCTTAAGGAAAAGTATGCAAGTGCAAGTTTGTTTATCCTTCAAATGCGAGGTTAGAGGACTTGCATAAAAACTAACTTCCATTGACAGATGGTCTCCATAAGTAGTCGATTCTGAGAAGGCAGAGTGCTACCTGGCATGGCTGTTTAACACATGAGGGTGCTTGCAGGGAGGACCTACTGCTCCCCTGAACCATGGTTCAATTTTAAGCATCACTGGCCGGGATGGGTTATTGTAACGATGTTGAGAAGTGAGCCCGAGAGCCTGATGCTCAGTGTGTGCGAGGGGCGTGGGGGAGGGGGAGGAGACTGATAGCCCAAGGGAGGGTATCTGAAAACCTGTGCACCACTGAGCTGGCACACTTATCACAGGGTGACAGTCCATTCAGCGGCCGGCAGTGCATCGCTGTTTGGGGCGCCTGCTGCCAACTGGCTTAGAAAATGCAGATCCCCTTTCAGATAGAGAAAGCAGGAGGCAGAATGGCAGCTGACTGACATTCCCAACAATAGGTCTTCCTGAGCTCCGGGCGCAGGAGGGTGGATCTGAGGCACGTCCAGGTCCGAGGGGTTAGGAGTGGCTCCTCCTGGGGAAGGGCCTCCTCTCCTTCTCCCGGCTCTCACCAGGAGCCCGCTGACCTGGCATTGGGCTGGAGGCCAGCCTCCTACCCCATCTCACAGGCTGGCAGGAATGCCATCTTGCCATTTTTTCCTTTTAATTTTTTAATTAAACAGCACAATACAGATTTTTTAAGTGAATTTATTTGTGGATGATGTTGTCCTACATCTTACCACACTCAATATAGCAAATGCCCCAGAAAACTCCCCACAAAACAAACAAAAGGCTTGGTTTATACCAGTTAGTGACGAAGTTATCTACATGCTATGTGATTGAAAGAGACAATCGTAGGCTGAGGATATCTTAACTTTACCACAACGATGCACTGGGCACTTGAAGCAAGAGCCCTCAGAAGTGGACGTGCTGCAGGAGAAAGCACACGCTCTCTTTGGAAGAGAGAAAGCCAGGATATTGTGGTAGCAGGAGGAACAATGGAGCCAATGAAACAGAGGTCAAAGCTGAAGGTTTCTGCTAGAATCCAGCTCTATACAGGTATTTTAATTATTTTATTCCAGCAGAAAGTCTGCTGTAGCGCTTGGAGTACCGCATGCAGACCGCTGGGAAGAAAAGCACTCAATTGTTCAATTTTTATTATTCAATATTGTATTAAAAATTTTTTAGGCTCTTTGGGTCAAGGCTACTTTTAAAAGGTTAAAAGCTATTCAGAAGGGTTACCATATCCATAAAAGCAAATGAGATTAAGCCTAAAGACCGATGGAGAAAAAACAGTAATTTAGATAAACTGCTACCATCTAAAAAGTGTTTTGACTTTTACAGGAGAAAGAGAATTCAGAGATTCTTGGATTGGTTGTCATATCAAAGAACGATTCATTAAATTTGAAGCAATTATTTTTGTGCTTTTTATTGTTTGGTGTGTTTAAGTCCAGCGTCTACCTTTCTTCGGTTACATTCTTTAAAATGGTTTGGGAATTGTAATTACGTGGCTCCAAGCATCCATCTGTCAACTCTTGACCTTGCTGGTTGGGCATCTGTAACATCAGACACTGTTGTCATGGAAAGAATTATGATGTTTCAATCGAATGTATCGCAAAGTTAACAAATCCATAACATGATCCGGATCACATGGAAGAGTTTAGAAAATGTGTTTCAGAGACCTCAGGGGGAAGTGAATAGGTTATTCCCATTAATGTTTATCTCCAGCGCTGGCCATTAATTGGGATAGTTTTCTATTACAACAGAAGAGCTAAATTTCAACCTCGAGCTTGAAGTGGGTACTCCAGATCAAAACGTGGGGTTCAGCAACTGAGACAAAAGCCATTATAGGCTTCTAATGTCAAGTTGTGCGTTCATTTATCATTGATAGACTTGGTGGCAACTTTGGAATGTCTGCCTTCTTGGATCGCTTTAGTTTTTGCTTAAAATACCCAGAGATATGCTTTAGTCTGGTTTTGTTGTTGAAGTCAGAAAACTGAACCTGCCAAAGGATGGATGGGACTCTCAGAGCTGGTAGGTCCGTGAAAGAGGTGATTATAGCAATCAGGACTGGCTGAAATTTACTTAAAAGTCTAAAAAGAATATAGAACAGAAAATTTCTTGACATTAAAGTGAGTAGTGAGTTGATATAAAAGTTTAATTTTATCTTTTATGGAAACAGTTTGGCTTGACAAAATTAAAATTAATAGAAATAAAGTAATATTCTGGACACTTATACTTTATTTTCACTGTCCTGTGTCTGAACAAATAAGCATTCCAAGCAAGTAAGAGGAGCTAACGTCTCCATTTTGTGAGAAATATTCTCTAACAAAGAGTTTTTGTGCTGCATACCTTTCATTTTTACACACTCTAAAAGGAGAATGGTTGTTGTAATAATCAGATTTCTTGGATCACAGTGTCAAAGCAATGCAGATGCATCTGAGAAGAGCTAAAACAACATGATTCAAGGTGGCCGTGTCTGAAGAAAATCTGTAAAATGAAGAAATTCATTTTACAGATGAATAAATTAGGGGGTGATTATTCATATTGTGAAGGAGTCTTTAAAGGATTCCCCTAGGATCCTTTTAAAGGCTGAGCTCCACTAGTTCACATAAGTGTGTGTGTGCAGATCATTAACTATTTGACAGGCAGGCCGGAAATGCAGGTAGAGCCACGGGGAAGAGAGAGAATGTTCAAGAGGTAGAGGAATCACTGACACTTGAGGCTCACCTATTCTCAAGATCGAAGTTGATGAAACAATAATGATAGTCAAAGTAAAAATACGATACTTACTTACAAGATATGCTTTTTACACTAGAGTTCTTGGGACAGACTGCTTGGGTTTATATGCCATCTCCACCAATTATTTAGCTGTGTGACTTTGGATATTAACCAAATCTACCTTTCCTAAAGGTAGGCCCCTCTGTACATTAACCTTCTAGGAATGTATGAGTATTATATGAGTTAGTATATGTAAGTATTTAGGGTACTGGCATGTAGTAAATGCTGAGCTCATGTTTCTAAGATGATTCTGGAACACGCTATTATAAAATACCAGGTGCTCTCCAAAGCAGAAAATTATTGGTGTTAATGTAAGACTTAAGACTGGAAGGGATTTAATAAACCAAATACATTTTATTCCCCCAAAAGAAAAAACAAACATTGATAAATACAAATAAATACTGCTTTCTTTTCGGGGTTCCCAAGGAAGTCAATCTGAAATTTGACCTTCTTTGAAATTATTGTCCTAATTTTAGTTTTCTAGTGGTTTGGTAAAATTTCCAAAATCGGGAAGCACATAGAGGCAATTAGCAATCCAATATCTGTTGACTTTTTAAATGTTAAATGTTGCTGAAACCGGTTTTGCTCAGTGGATAGAGCGTCGGCCTGCGGACTGAAGGGTCCCAGGTTCGATTCCGGTCAGGGGCATGTACCTGGGTTGCGGGCACATCCCCAGTGGGAAATGTGCAGGAGGCAGCTGATCGATGTTTCTCTCTCATCGGTGTTTCTAACTCTCTATCTCTCTCCCTTCCTCTCTGTAAAAAATCAATAAAATATATTTTTTAAAAAAAGTGTTAAATGTCTTTGATTCACCTATTATTAAATTTGCATTTCAAGAACAATAGTGTACTGGTTGAAATAACTTTATTTGTGGGAAAAATTTCTTGCTTAGTTGACTTTGCTTGGATGGCACAAGAATAAACTCGTTCCATGTATTCTATCCAGTGAATCTGTACCTATAGACTTTTGGGGTTGAAATAGACATTAATTGATACTTTCCAAAGGAACAACCAGTCAGAAAGTGTCCCAGTCTGATTAAATGCATGAGCTTAACAGGTTGCCAAACCAGAACCACTGAGAATGGGCATGAAAGCTGGGGAGTGTGTGAGTGCAGACAGGATGGCATAGGAATCTCAGCTGGGTAGATGTAAGGAGGGTGCTGTCGGTCATTGTATGCAATGAGTCTTCCATTCTGGGGTCCCAGCAGGTGACAATTGGCTTGACCATCTTAATTTTGCCATGGCACATAAGAAAACCCAGGCTGTTTTAAGGGCCAGTGATGACAGTTCTATTACATTATAAAATGGTCTTCTGACTATCTAATGTACTCTCCTTTTGGGCCCCTTGAAACTCCTCTTCTGCTCAGGTCAGGCCTCCCTGGCTGGCCAGCCCTCTGGTCACATCAGAAGACCCACAGCTCTCTCACACTCTATTCCATATCCCAGTTGGATACAGGTTGAATAAAAATGTGCTTTCTGGCCCTCACACTTAGTTTATGTGAGTGAATGCTGATGGAAATGGGTAAGTAAATAGTTTTTAAGTGCAGGAGATCAAATTACTTCCTTCACAACTTGAAGTTCTTGACAGCTCTGAAAAAATCTGCTTTTTTTTTTTTTTTTTTTCCAAATGTTAAAGTGGGTTGATCTTCACCTTGCCTCACAACAGATTGCCAAATTGTCAGCTTTCAATATATTATTTTTTGGAAAAAAATTTTTAAGTGATTTGATTCATTTGGGGGAGAAATTTCTCAAGTTCAGAAAACTTAAAACAATGAAAATCTGTAAATGCTTTTATTTCTGACTTGAGTTATATTGAATAAAAGACAGAACTTAGCTTAAGTGGGAGCTATTTTAGTTGCCTTTAGTTGAACATTTGTGTCTCTTACTGATTATTTTCTGTGGATCCAATAGCCTTTACATGTCAGTACCAAGAAATCAAATTTTGTTATACTGCGTATGATACAACTTTGCCCAAAGCAGTCTGGTCTCTCAGGCTTAAATTCCCATTATATTTTCTCATTATACACCTATTCTTTACCGTATATAACACAAGTATATGGACAATTACTTGTGTAATTATTTATTTAATGTCTGTCTTTATTGGTAGACAATAAGCTCTATCATGGTAAGCTCTACCATGTTTGGCTCAGTGTTATAGACCCAGTGCTTAGCATAAGAGCACACATAGAAGATGCTCAAAAAATGTACTGAATCAACCGAATTACAAGTAAATTTTCTGTCCTTATTCGGCTTAGTGGTAACTACATATCTAATATATGTAAACATTGCATATGTAAGGGTTAAAATATTCAAACTTGTAGAGATGGGAAGTGGATAAAACGTAAATTTATCCCCACTGTCCTCTACTGATCTCCAAAGGTTTCCAAAGACAACTTTGATTGCTTTTCTTTTTAGCTATTCTGATATTTAGCATCATATTTCTAAATAACATTGTACTCTTGGTTTTGTTAAGACTTCAGACAATATCTGCTGGTTTCCAGATGAAAGATAAAAACTTTAATACATTCGTACTCTTACTTTTCCCCTCTGTCTCAGGTGTGTTTTGGTTTTGGTGTTGTTATTGTTTGTTTTAGCTTTTCTATTAGTTATCTTTACTGCTTGATATTATCCTCTATGGTTTTCAATCACCAGCTTTAGACTGGCTCCATTTTCTCTATACTAGATGAAATGAAGAAATCAGTGCACCTACAATTTTTCTTTTTTTCTTATCCCCACCGACTTCTCTCGCAACTGAATCATTGTATTTTATATTTTTACAGTTTAGAGCAAAATATACATAAATATCATTATTATTATCATCATAATTTGCACTTATGCATTGGTATCATTCCATTTGTACCATTTACATTTTAGTTATGTATTCAATGTGTTTTATGAATTGTATAAGTTTGATAAAAATATAAGTTTGTGAAATAATCAGTATTTAAAAATGAAGAATATTACTTTTTCTAGAATCGTGTATGACAAGGCACATAGAGAAAGCAATGTAATCCTATGTAGTTCTAAGCACTAAAGTCCAAAAGGATTAATATATAATATAACTTATTAATTATGAATATAATAATAAAGAAACAAAATTTATATTATACATATTATATATATCAATAATTATTCAAAACAATATCACATTTTAGCTTGCTTAATATTTACCATGACTTTCTTTTACATCTGTTTTCCCATGCACACTACCATCTAATGTGCATGGGAAAACCCACCTCCAACTAATATAAATCTTTCTTTATGCTCATTACTTTTGTGGCCTACTGTTCATGCTGAAATTTCTTTCAGTGTACCACTGGATTATATTAAACTGTTCTTAGATGCATTTTCTTCCTCTTTCTTAGATTATTTTTTCATATTACTGAAGTATATTCTAATAATACTTCCTTTAGAAAAGGTATATGAGAGGAAAATTTTTTGAGTCCTTTCATGTCTAAAAATGCCTTTATTCTTCAATTAAGTCCTATTTATAACTACATTTGATATAGAATTCTAGGTTTAAAGTTGCTTTATAGTTTTTAATAGCCTATGTTGTTAATAAGATATTGATACCAGTCTGGTGATCATGACTTTTTGAGTAATCACTCTTTTTCCTCTCTGAAAGTTTTTAGAATTTTTCTCTTCATGCTTAGTGTTCTGAAATTTTACAAAGATGTGTCTACTATTGTTGTTTCCTTCTCTTGATTTTTAGATGGGTTTGTGAATTTTGGGGTTGACATTTTTTCCAGTTTGAGAAAATGTTATTATCTATTTTCTTTTGTTATTTCTTTGGTTATTCTAACTCCTTCATTGTTTATATTGTTTTCTTATAAATCACCTTTTTGATAAGTTTTGGACCTTCTGGATCTATGCACTGTATCAGTGCTTCTCAAATTTTAATGCGTACAAACACCTGGGATCTTATTAAAATTAAGATTATGATTCAATAGATCTGGGTGAGGCCTATGATTTTGCTGATTCTGCTGGTGTGTGGACCACATTTTGAGCATTGAGGCTTTACATTTTGTTTTTAAAATGTGTTTTTATTGATTTCAGAGAGAGAGCGCGAAAGAAATATCGATGAGAGAAACACCGATGGGAGAGAAACATCAATCAGCTGCCACCTGCACCCCTGCTACTGGGGATTGAGCCCGAAACCCAGGTATGTGCTCGGATCAGGAATTCAGCCCATGATCTCTTGGTGCATGAAATGATGCTCAATCCACTGAGCCACACTTGCTAGGCAGCTTTATATTTCTTGAAATAACTTTTTGCTCACACTTTTTTCCCATTATGGAAAATTTCATTAATTCCATCTTCTAAATTAAACTTTAGTCTTTGCTTGCTAATGTTTAGTCCACTGTTTAATTTATTTTTAGGTGATTGTATTTTTTTATTTTCAAAAACTCATAGCAGTCTTTTTAAATATTACAAATACACTATATTCTTGAAATTTTGAGGATATTAATAGAAATTTTTAATGTTTTCTTTTATTGGTTCCATTGTAACTGTCTCTTTTGTGGTCAGTTTTGTTTATTTGCCATTGCCCTTTTTTTTCTACTTAGTTTCTCTTAAATGTCTGCTAATTTTAGGTTGACAACTAAAATTTGAGCACAGGGTTATGTTTATTAATTTAGATAGCTGGCATGAGTATCCTTTCAGGTCAAAAGGACCATTTTGAACAAAGGTCGCTGTACTGAATGGGGGAGCTGCCTCTAGGCTCTGTGTAGAGGGATGAACCCGGTTGACAAGTGGCTTTTTATAAACAGGCTTGGGGCACTACAACCGCCAAATAAGCCAGCTGCTCCATATCCAGAGAAAAGAGAGAACTTGCCTAGTCCAGCTGCTTTCACGATGGTCTTCCAGTTACAAACCCTTATTGCTGTCCCTGGTCAACTTCTAGCTGTCCCCGTTTGGAGTCTCTCAAGAGATCTTTTAAGAAAAGTGATTATACCTCTGCTACTATTTTCTATGCGTGTACTTTGAGTTGTGATCTACTCTTCTGGAGTTTATCGAACAATACAGTCCAATCTGCCTCCTACCTTCTAAGATTTCATCAAACTTTCTGGTGTACTCATGTCCACCCCTTTTCTCCTCCCTTTTTCTGGTTTGTTTCAAGTGCTGCCAAGGATTTATTTATTTTTATATGTGTGGTCATTTCAATCGGAATTTAGAATGGAGAGAAGGCAATGTAGTTCATATCTATCACCCTGAACTAAGAAACTATACAGCCATTTTAGAGTTGCTCTAAATGCTTACCTGAATTTGCTTAATACTTCATCTGGCTGTTCACAAACAGGCAGACCTAACTGTAAATAGATACATTCCCATACAAGTTCCCACGACCTTGCTAATTATTCTTCATGGATCAAATAGGATTTAGCAGTGTTAAGAGCTTTAGATGATTTTAAATTGTTCCCTGAGCCTCTTGGCAGTTTCATGTGTGTTAGAAGTGCCTGATCATAAAACAAAGTAACTGTCGAGAGGTGCCTAACCTAAGAGGCCTAAGATAGAAGTTACAGTGGCCGCAGGATTTGAACTGGCCTACAATGTACTTGGGAGTGTTACATATTTTGTGTTGGTTGAGCTTGACCAACTCTGCCTTGGATTTGCCAAAAAAATAATTGATGTAATCCCAGAGCCAAGAATGATAACATGTGAATATCTGTGGAGGATTGGCAGGACCCCAGGTCCCTGGGAAAAATCCAACAGAGTACCTATTTTTAAAAAGCAATAAAAAGTTGTTTGAGAATTAATGACCTTTTATAGAGTGAAAAAAGCAGTGCATACTTATTACCTTGACCCAAATAGGTTTTAGACAGTCTTATACTGTAATGGCAATCATGAGTAGAAGAAGAATGTATTTATGTATTGCACCAACATAACATTAAGTATTCAAAATTGGATAAACGTTTTTTGTTATAAAACTATTAGATTTTTATTTATGGCTATCATTTTATTAGAATTTAAATCCATAGCTTACCAAACATCAATATAATTCAAGACATCTGCATTTTGGCCACATGTCTCCATTTTTACTCACATATATGTTATCATTTAGATGTTCCGAGTAACACAGATGTATAATATTAAATTAAGAATATTAACAGTCATTATTCAGATGCCAAATCCTTCTTTGATGTGTGTGTAGGATGTATGTTGAAAACCTGCCTTACTCTTGAATTTAAAATTAAATTAGAAATGCTTTCAATAAACGAAGTTATTGTTCTAAAAGTCAAGCAAATTAAAAAGAAACAAGTGCTGATATAGGATGCTTTAATTAAGAAGGAGTAAAGGACTCTCACATTTCTGAAGTGGGCAAAAGCTATTTAGATAACAATGAGCCAGAAGAAAAAGAGCAGGAGTCCCTACGAGTGCCTGACCAGCAGTGCCATGGACTCAATCATTTGCTGAGATCTTCCAGGCCTCTGACCTTGGTCTATAACGCTTCCACTTCTGGCATCTACTATTTTTCCTTCTTTATCCTGCCAGTTCTCCTCTCATCCTTCCAGTCTGAACGCTGTGAAGCCTTTCTTGCCTTACATTTTTACTTAGTTCTCTGTTTCCTTAGTATTTTGTAGATCCGGATCCAGCCAACATTTGTTGAGTGCCCACTAACCACCACACACTACATTATGAAATAATAGCCGTATCACAGGGGCATGACCTCAGTGTGATCATATTTATTTAACCAGTTGAAGAAGCTGAGACCTTGAGAAGGTATATGAGTTGTCCAAGGAATTCCTGCCTCCATACTTTACTCTGATTTTGGTTTAGGTAGGAGCATGCTGATGGTTTGTTTAAATACCCCATACAATATTGAGAAATAATTTTGGCCACATTTCTCCATTTTTACTCATATATATGTTATCATTTAGATGTTCTCAGTAACATAGATGTATATTAAATTGAAGATATTAGTTTTACTTGTTAATAAATAAAATCTATTAGATATTTATTTATATAAGGCACATCATCAGTCATAATGGGGTAATAAAGTATAAAGGCACAGTCTCTGACTTTGAGTCCTTGACTTCAGCATAAGACAAGAGGTAAGAGAGGCATATCCATAATGACAATACAAGGTAGTATGTATCAGTGCTACAGGAGTCAGAAAATATGTGCCAAGTGATGAGGGAAGAGTCTATAAAGGGTTGGTATGTGAGTCGGGCCTTCGACAAGGTTTGTTAGGTGGTAGAGGTGCTCAATGTTTGCGGACTGTTGAGTGGTATTTTGAAAGTTGACGTTTAGGGGAAGGTTTTACTCATTAATTTATTCATTCACTCAACACATTTTTGAATACATACTAGATGCCAGACATTCTCCCAGAAACTGGGAAATTATTTATTAACCCAGGTATGGATCTGTCTTCAAATACATTCTCATTGTGTTAGAGTCTTAAATAAGAATCAAATTTCAGGGTTGGCACGGATTTTTAAAAATTATGAGGCCCACCTGGTCTTTAGTTCTAACTTCTAGAATAATAGTAGCTCCTAGAAAATTAATATAACCCTGGATTTTAAGCATGCATTCTTCACTCCATTTTTACCAAAACAGCAATAAGAGATAAACCACAAATATGACCTAGCACTCTCTTTCACACACTTCCAGCCCCATAAAATAACCACCATAAGTGAGAAATTAAAGCTGAAATAGACGATCAGCTGTACACTAATAAATGAATTGACAACTTTCTTTTGATATTAGGTCCTGGTGACGAGGTAAATAAATTTAAAAAGAATCATCTGTCACATTGAGAGAATTTGAAAAATATTAATATGTAGTCAAGATGATTTTAAGGCAATGATGAGAATATCATCCATCAGTTCTAGCTATTTCCTGACTGGAAATGAGAATGACTGGCTGAATGTGAGAAGGTCCCACTGCATCAGGATGACTCAAACATCACAGACATTTTGAGAGAGGGTAGAGGCTCTGGAAGAATTGGGATAAAGTCACCACTGGGTTTGAAACTCTCTTTATGAGAGCTCATATAGCCACAGTTTCTGATGTTGGGCTGGGAGTAAACACTAATTTCTTTCTACCATCAACATTCATAAAAGAAAAAGAGTTTTTGATGCCTCAAAACAAGGCTTATCTAACAAAAATTATTTTGTGAAAATAAATGTTTATGTTTAGACTGAAAACCTGCCTCGTTTCACATTAGCCCAGTATGTCTTTAAAGTGGCAAAATACGTGACAACTGAAAAATGATTACCAAGTAGGAAAATGCTTATTGAAACACTTCTCTGTGGAACATCGTACAGGAGGGGTGGATGTATTTGAAAGCCCAGGTCAAAATGTCTGTCAATTGTTTTAATTATTCTGTGGACAACTATAGAGGAAAAATCACCCAAAGTGTGTGTCCACTTGGCTTCATTTCTTTTACTTTTCCTAGAGTGATACTATGAATCTCCTGGGTGCTATGTTCATTCTGTGGCCAGTTCCTCCCTCTTTTCACAAAAGAGCTGGTCCTGCTGTCACCCTAGTACGGTGCTCCCCTTCCCACCTGCACCCCCAAGGGGTTATTCCTTTTCCCTACTCCAACATTCAGAAAGGAGCAGCTCATTGCTTATGCTGCAATTTTGATAACCTAACTGGCAGAACAGTTATTCAAATTTTAGCTTCTGAATGCAGCAAGATCAACTTGGCCTATCCACATAAATAATTTTGACACGATAAGTATGCGAGAGCGATGATAACCGATAAGTGAAGCAATTACCTTGCTTTTTTGGATTATATTAAATGAAGATTCTGAGAGAGTAATGAAAAGAGACAAAGCAGACAAAAAGTCGGCTGCAAAGCTTTTGGGCACTGTGTTATCTCTATTATACCATATTGAAATAGAGAAGCTATCACCAATCATGCATTTTTATGTAACTTTGGCTTCTAACAGTGAACAATGAATAAATTGTCACAAGACAGTAACTGATAAATTGGGATTGGCAGTGCTTTTTAAAAAGCATAAATAAACTTTCTAGTCACCTTTTTCTTTCTCAAATCAGTTTTTAGGGGACTCTGGAGGGGGGATCCCTTGTAAGTTATGTTCCCTTCTGTTTCCTCCCTCTGCCCCAGCCCTTTCCCTGCCACTGGTCTTTGTTTAGTAACCAGAGTTAAAGACTGTGCTTTGGCATTATCACCAAATTTCACCAATCTGTGGCTCTTTGGATTTGGAATGTGGCTTGACTGTCTGGAATTCACAACAACATCAAGTTCTTTTAAAAAGTTTACTTTTGGTAAATCAAGTTTTATAAATAAGGGTAAGTATAAAATATGGACAATTCGTTCCATGAGCTGAAGGCTCCAGCAGAATGAAAGTTCTTTAACAACCTACAAACATTTTAATGATGGCGCAGTCCTGTATTTGCCGATTGTGTAGAAACAATATTCCCCTTGTTGCAGGCAGTAGCAATACGCACTTCTACCATCATAAACCCCTTGGGTGTGAGCAAATGAATAGCTTTCTAATGCAAACTATTCCAACTCAGTATTCTGGCTAAGTTTGTTCACCCAGCAGTTTGCAGGTTTAATGATGACTTATTTACTTATATTTTCTTTTTCAAATGGACAGCGGTAGGAGAGGGTATGATTTAGAATTCAGTCCTTTCACAATTACAGCTTGGGCCACTAACATTAATTATATGAACACACCACGCACCATGGTGCAGAGGCAGGAACTTGAATGTGGAGGTGACAGCACAGGATTCAAGTGGCAGTGCCATACTTACTTATGGGGTGACACTGGGCAAATATGTGTTTCTTCTTGTTTTCTATCCAGTCCTAAAGATTTCCTTGCCTGGCTTTCTCCTGCCTCTTTAATCTACACCAATGGCTTTCATGTACCTTATGTTTTCTCCTTTGAGAGTAATGCAACAAGTAATGGCTAAACTGTCATTCTCCAGAGCTTTTTCTCAATCCATTGGTATCTTGCTTCTGGGCATGTCCTAAAAAAACTGGCCTAAATGAATTCTTGTAAAACTTTTCTAAAGGTTTGAGCATTGTTTCATCTACAGGGTTTAAAAGAGCACATGCTAGTGAAAATGCTCTGCAAACCATTAGGCACAGTGTGAATGTTAGTGAGTCTTGACCTGACTGGGGGAAGCCCTCAAGGTTCAGAGAAAGGCCCAGGCCCATTGCTGTCATTGGTTTTATCAAGATTGGAGTTTCAGGCCAATCGCGTGTCATGGCCGCATCTGCTGACTTAGTTCCATGAATCAGAGTGTGGGAATAAGCATCATTAGTCTCCTGCTCCTACAAGCAGGATCATTTATTTCCTCCCTTGTTAAAAATGCAAAAGCAAACTATTCACATGGCCACTTTTCAAAATGAAAAGGCCAATAAAGTTATTAAAAGCAAATCACATTTGATTAAATTATTATCATTATGGTGTTTAAAATAGCATTTGTTCTGTTTATCAAGTTCCACTCTTACAGCATCAGTAAAGAATTTGCCTTTAAAGACCAGAAAAACAACAACACAGAAATGAAGCCCAGTGTGTGCTCTGAAGCTGGATCTTGGGTTGTTTTTCACGAGGTCTTTACGACAAGCCTGTGCTGCTAGCGTTCAGATTTCCAGACGGCCAGCCACACACATTAAGGGCAGTTGGGTTGAGATCATCAAAGGATGTGAAGGAGATGGAAGGAGGAGAAAAGGAAATACAGGTATTGTGAACCCCAAAGCAAAGTCTGGTTTTACATTTGCCTGGCAGTTGTTTCACTTTAATGACGTACTTAGCAAGCTGACTTCACATATCTATGTGTTATGTGGTCTTCTTAAATGTATAATTTCTTCCGACAACAAAAAAGATTGGTTGTAGGCATTACTCGAAATAAAGTCAAAGAAAGTTTTTCAATTTGTACACGGCCAACATCAGCTTTATCTCTAAAGTTTAGGAATTGGCAATCTTAAAGTATGTTACAATGAGCTTGACTATGACTGGTCATAACTGGAGAGACAGGTATTCATCAGATGTGGACCCGATATGTGCCTAGAGACACCATGCCAACTGTGATGACTGGTCAAGAAGGGCAGCTAGGAGCTCCAAAAGCACTCCTTCTACTAGGTGTACCAGTTAATAACGCGAATTTCTTTCAATAGATGGAGTTACACATATGTTGATATATATACAAATTGGTGTGCGTGCTGTTTTGTTGTATTGACAGCAAGCTTCAAAACTTCATATGACAAATTTGCTGAAGGTGTTAACATCATAGATATTTTTACGCTTAAAAATGTCGAATTTTGTGCCAACAAAAGAGCATTTGCAGGAAGTTTTAATTCATTATTTTGAAGGAAAGTGCTGCTGAAAGTTATCGTATACTTCGAGAAGCTTATGGTGAACATGCTCCATCTCAAGATACTTGTGAACGCTGGTTTAAATGCTTTAAAGGTGATGATTTTGACAAAGGCGATGTGAAAGACAAAGAACGTCCAGGTCAACTGAAAAAGTTTGAAGACCAACAATTACAAGCATTATTGGATGAAGATGGGTGTCAAACTCAAAAACAACTTGCAGAAAGATTAAACGTTGCTCAGCAAACAATTTCCGATCATTTACAAGCAGTGGGAAAGATTTTAAAGGAAGGAAAATGGGTGCTACATCAACTGAGTGAAAGACAAATGGAAAAGCGAAAAGTCATCAGGAAAATGTTGCTTCAACGGCACGAAAGAAAGTCTTTTTTTGCATCGAATTGTGACTGGCGATGAAAAGTGGATTTATTCTGAGAATCCCAAATGCACAAAATCATGGGTTGATCCAGGTCAACCATCAACATCAACTGCAAGGCCAAATCGCTTCGGAAAGAAGACAATGCTCTGCGTTTGGTGGGATCAGGAAGGTGTGGTGTATTAAGAGCTTCTAAAACCAGGTGAAACTGTTAATACTGATGCCTACCGACAGCAAATAATCAATTTGAACCACGCTTTGATTGTAAAATGACCAGAATGTGCCAGAAGACACGGCAAAGTAATTTTGCTTCATGATGATGCACCATCACACACTTCAAAACCAGTTAAAGACACATTAAAAGATCTTGCCTGGGAAATATTAACCCACCCGCCGTATTCACCAGACCTTGCTCCTTCAGATCACCACTTGTTCTGATCGATGGCACACACACTTTCTGAGCAGCACTTCAAAGCATACGAAGAAGTGGAAAATTGGGTTTCTGAATGGTTTGCTTCTAAACAAGAAAAGTTCTATTGAGACGATATCCACAAATTACCTGAAAGATAGGGGAAATGTGTAGCTAGTGATGGACATTACTTTGAATAAAGCACTTTTGATGTTTCTCTTGAAATTATCATGTTTTCTTTGATTACAAAATCCACATTATTATCCGGTACACATGGTATACACACCATCTTGAACACCGGAACGCCTCCCCATGTCTTTTCCAGAACTCCTTGCCACCCAACAACTAAAAGTTGATGACTGGCACTCCTAGGTGTATCCATATATCCATTTGGATTAGTCAGGACCTGTGTCCCACTCATTGTTAAGTATTTGAATATCATATATATCTATTTAGTATTACAAAGTCAAGTAAAAAGAATAGAGAGCTGTATTTCAGTCTATGGAAATGAATTTATGTCTATAACCCTTAAAAGATGTCAAAATAAACCTAATAAAATTCAAGCAGAAATTTAGGAACATTTAATACTTTTTATCTATGTATTCTATTTATGCTTTCATAAATTAGTTTACTCTGGATATATTTGATAAAAATTTCATAAGGTTGCCTCTTTGGATGGCTGCTATACACATGGAGAAACTCCAAGTCATAGTGTTTTGACACCCACTGACAAAGGCCCTTGAACTAGCCAAACATCTTGTGAATGTCTTATGGTATTATACCTTTGACAATCAGCCTTAAAAATATGAGGTAGATAGAAAAAATGGAGCTTGACTCAGCCCATGCCATTTAGAAGAACACTGATATGTTTATAAGACCTGCAAAAACTATGCCAGGCCTATACATGTCCCAGGACCAAATTATGCTTTCCATAAATCCTAGAAAGTATTCAATACGTTCTGAGATTCCAAATAGTAACATTACTTATTATTCTTTCTTTTTTGAGCACTTTACTTGGGAAAGAGGAATAGGAAGAGGGCTTCTGATGAGATGGTCACTAGGGATTTGGCCACTATCAAATGAGTGTATTTGAGGTCTGAGCTGTGGACTTCAGCAGCCCAGCAGAAGCCACTGGCTCACAGTCTCACTGAGTTCACCACCTTTGATTTTGTCCCTCGGAAAATGGTAGCTGTACTGATGTTTGTATGATTAGGACATAGGAGTTAGAGGAGGCAGACATATTCTCTCTCCTACTCCTTTTAGGCTCTATGCTACTTATCCCTAGTGTCTAGCATGTAGTGGACATTTAGTAAATATCTGTTGAAATGATAAATATACTTAGAGATGAAATGTTAAGTCCTTTTTTCAAACCTCATGCTGATTCTTCTCCTTGGAGTGATTTTTCTTTTTATTCTCTTTATGCAAACTCCTTCTTACTTTTCATTTGTTTATTCATCAATTATTTACTGAGTGCCTACTATAAGCCATACACCATGTCAGGCATTGGGATCCAGCTCTGAACAAGGCTTGGCTCAGAAGTCACTGCCTCTGAGAAGCTTTCCCTGGGTCTCTTAAGCAGAAGTTGCTAGGTCCCATACTGTCTCCGCTGTTATAATATTTATTACATTGCATTCTAATCAGCTGTCTCGTTTTTCCTTTACTCTAAACTGTAATTTCTTAGAGGAGAGGATTAAATCTTGGTTATCACTATATTCTCCCAGCCATCAACATATTATTTGTGTTTGTAGTAAATTGATTGCAAAAAAATGACCATAATTCTTCACATTTCCCTGTAGCCATGGCCTCTGCCATTTGATCTTACAGCTCCTACCACCAAGAAGTAGATCTTATTTTCCAACTCCTGGAATCTAGGATGGCCTTGTGACTTGCTCTGGCCAATAGAACATGGTATACCAGATATGAGCCTTGTGACTTGCTCTGGCCAATAGAACATGGTATACCAGATATGAGCCTACATCTCAAGGAAGGACAGCCCTGATCCAGCTGGATGGATGATCAGGGGCCCATGGCTTGATTGCCGTTGTTTCCCCAGCTAATAGCCAAATGCTAAATATGTGAGGAAGGCTATCTTACACCAACAGACTTCAGCCTACTCACCAGATGAACACAAATAGATGCTTGTGCCCTGATAAGATATGCTGAGGCTGGCTCAGATCAACCAACTATTCAACTGATCCATTAAACTCATGAACAATAATAATATTGTTTGAAGCCACTGAGTTTTGGTGTGATTTGTTTCACAGCAATAACTGATAGATTGGCATTCCTTCTTTTAATTTGTGCTTTCTCCTTGCACATAAACAACAACAACAACAAAAGGTTGTTTATACAGTTGACTAGAAAACTTAGCACTTTGGGGAAAAGCAGTTAATTCCTTGACTTTCTGAAATTAGCTACTACCAGACTGGGCCCTGATAAAGATGATGGACTGACTGAATGTTAGAGCTGAAAATGCTATAGTGGTTATCTTACCTATACACCCCTTCCCCAATTTCTTAAAAAGAAAACTGAGCCAAGAGAGGTGGTGTAACTTACACGTGGTTACTTAACCTTTTACAAAGTGCAGTGTCAATCCCAGTCCATTTTGGTGTGGTGCCAGAAGAGAACCATAGGTCTCCACAGCTATAGCACATTTCTCACCTCTCAACCAAGCTTTGATAACTGAAGTCTTTCATTTATCTTCTTTTTCTTAAAGGTACAATTGGCACAAAACGTTCATAAGCATAGTCAAACTTAATGAGGAATGCTATAAGCATCCAAGAATGAGATTATCTAATTGCTTCAATTACTAAAAAAATGCAGTATGTGTATTTTCTTCTGCCCCATTTATAATGTTTTTGGACCCTCACTGCAGCCTAAACTGATGCCAAGAGTTCCCCAACAGACAGCTGTGTGTTCATGCACAGCCCCTCAGCTTGAAGCTTATTAGTCTTACAAAAAACCACCAATTCCTCAACTGACCGCGTGATTATTAAACTCTGATTTGAAGGATATGATCACTCCTGAGGTTTGTTTGCTAGAGTAATTTCATTTGTTGTGTATCATGTAATTCTTGGATGATCATAATCAAATAGTGCTCAGGCCTAGGAGCTCTTCAAGGAACATCATTTTTCTAGCAAGAAAGCTAACACCTTCATCAACACAATATATTCGAGGCCTAGCACATTTTTGTTTGGTTTAGTAGAAAATAAGGTAAACCTTCTTTGCTGAGTAGGTAAAGGAACCATGGATTGAGGTTTGGGAAGAAAAAGCTGAGGGTTGTAGCTGAAGAATTTAGGTGTTGATACAGTGCTTTTCCAATAAAAGTCAATAGTTGGGAAACTGATATGTGTCCCAGCCTAAATTTACAATCATCAACAGCTAGGAAGACAAAGCATTTGGTATTGATCTACTCTTAGTCAGAAATCAAATGGAACCTAATCTCATGACAAAGGAAAATTAACTCTTTTGTTAATTACTATAATTATCTTCCCCACATTTATTTTAACAGCAATGTCAGTGGTAGAAAACTATCTCTTTAAGTTGCCTCTTGCTTATTATGAATTACAAATTCATACAATTTTGATAAATGATTTTATTCTCTCCTTTACACTTGCTTTGGGGTCTTTTGCAACAGATGATTTTTCAGAGAAATGCCTTGGTGACTTAAAAATAAAGAAATGAGAAGAAAGGTCATATCAAAAAGATTAACTATGTGAAGAGACATCAGGCCTTAGAACTACCTATCAATCACAGGGAGTCTCATCTTTCCTTTGATTTTTATTCCAAGGGTGTTCCAGAGCCCTGGAATGTTACAAGCAAAAATTAAGAGGTCATTGTGAGAGGTTTAGAAGATTTCAGTCAAGGACGACCTCAAATGTGACTTTTGGCTTAAGGCCTGAGTTTTTTCCAATGTTACATCACAGTTAAGATTCACTGTGAAGGAAGTAGAAGAAAATGCTCAGGTTACCACGAACAATCAAGTCTAAAAATAAAGGTTGTTGCTTTGCTGTCCAGACAAATCTCCATTAGTTGCCACAGAGATCTCAGACCTCCCTGACTACTTCTGTTCCTCTCGTGGGCTTTACAAGCCATCTTTTGTCTCCCTCTTTCTGGTTTCTTCAGAAGCCAAGAGAGCTTGGATAAGAGAAAAAGCAATGAATTCTGTCAGGACCAAACAGACAAACAAACAAGAAAAGCCATATTATTTGTTAATTTAAGCATTTTGGGGGGGTCTGGAAATACATAACTTCTCCAAAGAGTTGGCTGTTGGCAGCATTTTCCCAAAACAAAATTCTTCACAAAAAATGCTAATCATCTGAAAAGGCATTGCTCCACCAAACTTAGAAGTAGATGGAATGAAGGTAAACATCAAACATTACTGCTATTTTACCATGGTTATCAGAGTATAAGGAAATTCATTCATTCATGCCTTCATTCATCAAACAGTTATTAGGCATCATATTAGGCATGTGCCAGACCCACATTTTGCCTTCTAATGCTCAGAGACCAGTAGGGGAGGCAGGCCTGTAAACAGATCATAAACTTTACTAAGGACATTTTTTCAGCTCTAATATTGGGTCTCTTTTAGTAAAACAGCTTTTGTGTCTTACCGGGTGTTCATGGGAAAAATCAAATCCTTTACACTGGAAATTTGTAGATTGGAAAGAATGACAACAAAAAAGTGAAGAGTTAAGCTAGAGGCAGGCATATGTTGCCACAGGAGAACACAGAAGGTGATTTGGGAACGGGAGTGGGAGGACTAGAAAAGGCTTGCTGGGAGATGGTTTCTAGGATAAATCCTGATGGAAATTGTCTAAAGCAGTTTCATTAACACAGAACATTAGAGAGGGACTAACTCTGCATCTTCCCCATGAAATCTCTGTCATTAGTGATCAACTATTCATGAGACCATTTGGATCAACTGAACTGTCTTTCAAGGTTGCCCATTATATACTTGGGCAAGACAATGGAGAAGTTTCTATGCATTGTTCAGCTCGTTCATGCTGGCAAGTCAATGAACTGCTCTGGCCTATGCAACCGGGGATGTAACGTGGTTTGAACTGTGTTTTGTGGTTCATGTCCATTTGGGTTATTATTACTGATGTTATCTATTGTGGATGCTCTAGTGAAACACGTTTTTGCTTCCTTCCCGGTGGCTCAAAGAAAAGGAGAATTTTACGAACAAATAGATAAACTTAAAAATTCCCAACAAATAGAAAGTGTAAAGAGACCTGTTTCTTGATAAACACATTGGAATTTTCAGTTGGAAGTTTTTTGTTTTCTAATGAATGGCTTTCCTGTTGTTTTCAAGTAGTTCTACAGTACTTGATACTAGACCACAAAATATTGAAAAAGATAGGTAATTTTCTCAGTTAAATTGAGGCTTTAAAATTTCCTTGGACTTCTTAGTAATTTTTTTCTTTCACATTTTGCACATTTTCCATTGAATACTCTCATGAAGGCAGTTCTGGCTTGTCTATGAGTAACTAGGCACTACCTTGGCTCAGACATTCCTAAATCCATCTATTTTAAGAATTTTAAAGTACCTCTTATCATTTCAGAATTCAGATTCAAAGTCAGGAAAGAAAGAGAGATATTTGTTCTTGGCCTCAGTCCCATTCTGAACAATATGAGGTTGATATGGTTGATAGCTTGGAGGATGAATTTGGGATGTGTATAGATTTTATTTTAAAACTACTTCCTCTTTCACGAACAAGTAAATGGTGGTTTTGCAACCGTTTTCCCCAACTAAGGAGACATCTATTGTGAAAAGAACACTCTCTTAGCTCTCACTGGGTTTTTTTTTCTCTTTTAAATAAAAATAAAACTATATCTTGTTTGTTGAAGATTAAGATGCTTTGGTTAGAAAACCTCCATGGAGAGAGAAAGCCAATAAAAACCATGAGACTATTTGTCTCATGAGTTCTTGGAAATATAGGTACCTTGATAGGAAAGGTGAAACAGGAGTCAAGTTCGATTTCCAGTTCATAATGAAAATGAGCTGGGGAAAGTGAGGCTTCTAGACTCCTTCAGGACTGGAGAAAATCTAACAGGAATTCTTTAGCCCATTGATTTTGCTTTGAGTTTTTCTAGAAATAACTAAGATGACTCCACAGTGAGATTATCAAGACCACATAGACTTTACTTCTTAGACACCATGGTTCCATTGCCAACACCCTCGTCCTCTTCAGAACAGGAAGGGCAGCATAATGTAGACACTTGTGGAATCTCCTCACTTCCCTCCTAATGTCCTGAGATACTAAAAGTTAGACCTAAGAATCAGTCTTACCTGGGGAACTGACGAGTGTTAGCCTCTTACTCTCCCTCTGCGGGACCCATGGCTGTGTCCTGTTGGATCTCTCAGAGCCTGTGGATCTCACTCACTTTCTGGCAAAGCTGCACATGCTACCATCCTAATAATTTCTTTCATTCTCTAACTTTTCTATTTCATTATGGCTCTTCCTCCATGGGCTCTTGTTTCCAATCAAGTTTTTCTTTAGTGAGAGGTGAGAAAGGCTCCTTTGGTTTTCTTTGCTGTTTGTGCTTTTCTTCCCCATCACCAGAGGCCATTCCAAACTATCATTTTTAGAGGTCACTTGTTTTGTTCTCCAAGCAGTTGAGCCTGACAATGGGTTAATGACACCCAAACGAGCCATATTAAAATGACGTGCTGTATGATCATAAACAACTAGTGAGTAAAAGGAGAAGAAAGCAAAGAAGCTCCCTTCCAAGAAAGCAACACAGAAATTATTAGTTAAAATGTTAAAGTATATTAGCCAATTACATAAAACCCTTTTATATTGCCTTGCTTCATTTCAAACATGGCATGGGCTATTTTGTCTGTGAACTCAAGTGGAACAAGAAGCTACAGAATGCAATTTGTGTCAGGAGCTGGACTACAGAAGGACAACTAATTCTAATTAGTACAAATTCCCCATGGGCCAGAGGGAGGCCAAGTGCAGGAACCAACTGCCTAATGTTGTTTCTGTCTTGCAACAGGTGGGCCAAGGCCTTCTAAAGGTTGTCATGGCAATAGCTAATGGTAGACCTTTAGCTGGACACCAGTAATTAATTGCGGGGCATGTCTAGCCTTTGAATGTTATATCTTTTAATACATTTCTGAACGAAAAGAAGATTGGCCCTTCTAATTGGTTAAAATTAAAACAGCAGAAGGCTTTGCCAAGAACGACTGCGATATAGTGTAAGTCTGACTTCAGCTTCTCAGACTCAGATTCCTTGCCTATCGCTACATGAAGGAGTAAAGAGAAAGGTATTTACTTCTGATAACATAAATAGTCAGATGAATGTGGGCTGGAGAGCACAATATTCATGCAGTAACCTGTGTAACCAGGTTGTAGGCCTTTTCAGAAGCATACCTTCTAAATACTGACAAATTATCAGAAATATTTATATGATTTCCTCGTCCCGCAGGGCAGGTAGCGCTTAGTTTGTAGTGGTCTGTGACAGCCTGCCCTTGAGGGGTGGCCCCTGAGCACTGCAGGGTTTGGGGATGAGGCTGAGGACTGGGAAGATGAGGGGACTGAAAGGAGACAGCTGCACCTGCGCTCCACAGGAGGCCCCTGCATGCCCAGCTGCAGACCCTGGGCGCCCCCTCCAGCAGTTGTAAGCAGCCCTGACAACTAGTCGAGCCTGCTTTGCCTGGCTGCTTGAGAAACAGGGCACAGCCCAGTTTTAACAAAGTGCCTGAGAAAAAATGAAAAGAGAGAGCAGGTTCTTCCCTTTGGGTGTGGAATTGTGCTGTTGCATATTCTGAAATTATAGAAGAACAACCATAATGGGAATAGTAGATAACATGTATTGGGTATTACTGTGTACCAGGCGTTGGGCTAAGTCCTTTACGTGCATGAGCTTATTTGATTCTCCTAGTAACCTTAGGAATGGGTACTATTATTATTCCAATCTTAAGGATTAGGAAACTGAGATGCAAACAGGTTGTCTTGTCCAATGTCTCCCAGATTGTAAGGGAGCGAGATGATTTGAATCCAAGCCTGATGCCAAGGCTTGAGCTGTTCACAAAAGAGAAAGCCATCGAAACAGTGAGTTGAGTTGTGTTTATTTACTGTATAAAACAACCTTCCTGTAAATGATTCAGTCGGACCCTGAACATGAATTCCTCAACCATGACTCCATTTATTGAAAGGATTTTTTTTCAAGAAACCTTTTAATAATGCTTATATTTCTAATTACAGGTTCGTTCTGATGTCTTCCCTTTCTGTTGGGAAATGCAACTATTTTTTCCCTTGTTCTAGCAATTTAAAAAAAAAAAAGTAAATAAGAAAAGAGCCTCCTCATTGTATCAGCCAAAAACACATTTTAAATATTCCAGCCACTTCTCTTTTATTTTTTTTTTGAATGTTTTAGTGAAAAACACTCAGATTCAATCCATTTTAAGAAAGGGATGTTTTAAAAATATGAGGTTCTAAGCAAAATGATGCTGAATTATATATTTATATGGATTAACTTGTTTTCATTGATAGAACAGTTTTCCTGGGTAAACAATATACATATGAGTGAAGGGGTTTTTGCTTTTTTTTTTTTTTTTAGATCTTAGTTCTTTAGGTGAACACTTGAGTTTGAAATATTTACTTGTTACTCTCCAAGTGTGAGTGAATAAGTATATGAGGAAAAAGAAAACTAAAGCATCTTTAGGAATACAGTTCCCTGAAAAAAGTCTGAGCACAGTTTTTTGACCATCTTATCATGATATGTTACATGGGCAACAACCCCCCCCCCCTAATTGTGTGATGACAAGTCCTCTATGTTCATATATGTATGTGGCTGTGTACATCACCTTTACCTATACATGTTCAAAGCAGAACAGATTTTTTAATTCGTTGTAACAGATGGAAAATTTCTGGGCTGTGGACCACAAAAGGAGAAAGATTTTAGAGAACGTTATTGCTTTAATACTATTCTTTTATCAGGCCCTATTGCTTGGTAAATAATGCAACATTGGATTCTCCATGGATTTATTTCACCAAACAATTGTACTGAAAATGCCCCAGAGAGTTATGAACCCCCGATCCTGTTACTAGAATTGTTTTATTAAAAAAATGCTTTTAACATGACCTCCCAAGATTTCTGACTCTTATTTCTTGGGTGACACTAGAGGCTGAAATGAGGTTCCTTTTAATAACACATTTGCATAAGTTGATCTGAAAGATCCCCATGCGATTACATGACTCCAGGGTTGGCCTGTCATCTCAGAAAAGCCTGAGGTACTCGTCCCAAAGAGATCAAAACTCAAAGAATTAACTAGTCTTCATAAAACGAGAACATCTCTAGGAACAGTAAAACAAATGATTATCATTTCTTTTTGGCGTTGGACTCTGCCAAGAGAGAAAAACAGAGCTTTCAAACGTTGACAATCTGGTATATTGAAGTATGACCATTATTTTTTATTTTCCACATTTTTGGTCCAAAGACAGTTCTGAGTAATTGATTCCCATAATGAGCTATGGTTCGTTAGTCAATTTAATTTATAATTGAATTGGATGGATGTAACTCTGTGTAAAATTGTCTCTGAAGAATCTGTTTTGTTCGTCTGTTCAACTTCTGACAGGGATGGAAGAAAATCTAAATTATTCTTTCCTGCAAGGGGGAAAAATTCAGAGTCTCAGCCTCCCTGGTGAAATTAAGAGAAAAAAAATATTTTTAATAGTTGCCATGCAAAAATATTATGGCTTTACTAAAATTTATACAAGCATGTCAATTAACACATTCATGGCGAGGCCGGTGGATTCAGGCATCTGAGTAAATGCCTCAGGCAAAGACCTTTCCTGAGCACCGAGAAGGATTTCTCATTATTAGCATGAACACCAGGTCCCTGCATTTATTTACATCAGTTATTGATAAAGATGGTCTTATTGCTACATAAATATGCCCAGAAAACAATAGCTCTAATTTTCCAGGTGTTTTGCAATCACCACAACTTGTATTTTCTATACATTTCTGATAATGGTGTAATTTGGGAAACAATCATTAAAATAACTGTGTATCTTTTTTTCTGAAGTTTTGAAAGACTGTCAGGAAATTTTTAACTTTAATTGTTAACAACAGGCTTGCGTTTTTGCTCAAAGACTTTTCTCTTATTCCCCAAGCCCTTCACATTTAAAACTTTTACAACCATCTTAGCACACACTCAAAACAAAGCCATAATTATGTAAAAAGAAATGTTTTACAGTTAATGCCATCTAAGACACTCACCAAGTGCCAAAATGCATAGGATTTTGGTAAAAAGCAATCTGTTCTTTGAGGATAATGCATGCAAACTACTCTTGTGCAAAACCTGAGGCAGGAATAGTATACCGCCTCAGATCGCACCTATGGAGCTGCCTTTGATACTATGCCCAGAAGTGGGTTACAGGCTGTGATTTGAATGAAGTTTAATCATTTTTAGAAGCGAAGGGCCTTTAGGGTACTCTTGTTCCATAAGACTTATTATATCTAAGAAAGACGAAGGCATAGGCTTCATTCTTCCTTGTTAACAATAGTAATACAGTAATGATCTCTAATGATGGACTGTTGTGTGAAATAGACGGACTGGGGAGAAAAGCTAGATGAAAACAGCTGTCATTTTACATCGTCAAACCCAATCTTATGTGCACAAAGAGTTCATGAATTCCCATCCCATAATCTGATGAAGGCGGCATTATATCACTGTATGTCCACTGCCATTTGTATGGGCTTTAATCTAATCCTGTGCAAATGCTAAAAACATACATTTCAGTTAGCTACAATGATATGAATAAATAAGGTTGAATTACTGTGGGTCAGAATATAAAGTTCAAATGTTACAATTCCCAAGAGAAGGGTCTTTTGTTGTTTCTCTCTGCTCACATACTCCTGACTACTCTCATACCCTCATACCTTGACCTTCCTAGGATTTTTACCAGTTTTTTTTTTTCTTTTTTTCTGACACAGATCCCCCCCCCCCCAAAAAAAAGATATTTCATTGGGAAAAAGACTTCCCCAAGGAGGCAGGCTTGACTTCAGCTCTCTGGTTCTAAACAAAGCAAGAATTAACTTTATCTGGCAAATAAAACCAGCAGAGATCACTTAAATTCATAATTGTTACATTCCTCCTGAAGAATTTTTCAAGAGATCTCATCTTTTATGTAAGTCAGCTGTGTAAAATGGATTGAAAGGTGAATCTAACAAAATATTCAAACCCACATCAATCATTCATACATAATGCACAGTTCAATGAGGGCCGACTCCGGAGCCCAGATAAGCAGTGTCACAGTAAGTTATGTTTTATGGCAGCAAGATCAGTTGTGATCAATCACCTGGTAACCAGGAGAAGTTACAGTTTTACTTTAGTCCTTAAACTCTTTTGGGTGTACTTTGAAAAGTATTGTTTTTATCTAAAGTAGTAGATCAATACCGGTGATCAATAAGCATTCATTTCCAACTAACAAAGACAATGGTAAGTGAATTCCTTTAAGCATTTTCATAGAAAGGACTGTTGGGTTGAATAGTAGATCATTAATATGTCAAATTTTAAGCAGGGTATCTTAAAAATCTTCTCTAGGACAACTCTCAAAGAATGCCCTTGTTCTTTGAGACAAACTGTTCCATTTTTAGGATTTCCAGTAAAATCATCAAAACCTCATCTATTGATAGGTCCTGCAGTTTCAATCCAGATCCAATAAAGTGTAAATCATTATTTATTGATAGTTTTGGCCTTTGTGAAATTTTATAAGGCATTTGGGGTGCTGAGGCGAAAGCCCTTGCAATGGCACTAGTGAATATCAGAATGGAAAATAGTGGGGTTCTGTTCATGGGCCCATGCTTACTGCCAGGCATGAAATCATGGAAGGAGGCCCGCTTACTGGTCCTGCGATCAGGAGAAAAAGGAAGATTTGGACATTAGCGGCAATGGGCAATCTTTTCTAATTGTTCATTGGTTTGCATGCTTTCTCTTTAACCACTTTTTTGAGGGTAGGGACTGCGGCTTTATACTTCATTCTATTCAGAAATTGCTAGTGTATATTTTGCACTGACAAAGATAGTAAGGAATTATCCACTGTAAATATTTCTCCAGTCCCTTATATGTTTGACTTAAAAGCCACAGCTATCATTGATTCAGTGGCTTAACTTCTAGACAACAGAGGGTTGGCCGGGATGAGAGAGAGATGAAAACCGATAGGCGTCGCAGGATCAGCGGGACCATAAAGTGGCCTTTAAGTGAGTAATAGGCTGCAGGCTGAAAGTGGAGAAAAACAGGGTGCAAAGTGAAATGGGAAAGAAGGAAGGGACTCGCTCATTTCTGGACAAATGTTCTTCAAGCTCTTTGGATTGGACACCCGTAAATAAAAAAAACCTTTGACCATATCTCTATGGATATTTATTAGTTACATACATGTGCCATTATTACCAGTTAATATCACAAGCATGGCACCCTGAGTTCAATATCATTTATGACAATGAATGTGGCTGCCTTAATTTTTTTATTTTTGGTTGACTTATTGTCATAGACAATTATATTATCCTTATTTTAGGTGGTAAGGTGGCTTTTGAGGAGCTCACGATAGAAGAATACATGTCTCAGCTCATGCTTTCATTGCTGGTGTCATCTTTGATCTATCATTTTTATAATCTGCATTAATTGCAATCTATAGTTTTGCAGCAATTTAAAAACATAAGGTGTCCACTTTGTGAGATTAGTACATAACTACAGTTAGATAACAGACTCCATGAATCCATTTTATCAGTACATGTAACCTCCTGCCCTCTGAATCCACTGGTTGCTGCTCAAGGCTGTCCCACATTCACACACATCAGCATGGGCTTGAGTGTCAATTCATACAGCAAATACTTGTAAAGCTTACTTTTTACATGAATGTAAGTGAACATCCCAATATTTCCTCCTGCCTCCAAAAAAGATCATTCTGCACAGCCCATTTTAGAGAACACGGAGCTAGACTATGGGGAAAATGCCCCAATGTTCTCTGGGCACTAACAAACATTGTCTGACATGAACACCAGGATACTGAATTCCACACTTACTTTTGGGGGAAGGCAGGCTTATATTATAGACAAAGAGAGTCACTTCTGCCTGCTCTCCCTTAAGCAATACATAGGGTTAGGAATTTATCCACTTATTAATTCTATAAATATTTACTGGGAACAAGCTGTAAGTCTGGCATTCAGTCTTTCTGTCCTTATGGAATGTATGGTCTAATAGAGGTGATATTTATTTATTTATTGGAATAAATACTTAATAAATAAATAAATATTTATTTATACATTGAAATAAATACACTAATGGCATCAAACACAGTTGCTCTATGCACCAGGAGGGACAGAGCTGAGATGTGTAAGGTCAAGAAAAGCTCCCTAGAGGAAGTGATGTGGAAATTGAAATGAATTCATTGAGCACTAAAGACTGCACATTTCTTTAGCTATGTAAATATTGACAAACGTATTGTTAACGGTGTTGCTGATGATTTTGAAGATCATCTCTCTTTGTGACATTAACATAAGCATAGAGAAATTGAAAGAGATTGCTTTTCTTTGCTGTCCTCAAGCTGCCATCTTGTGAAAAGAAAGCAGCCCCAAACCTTCCTTCTGTTTGTTAGTCTCAGTTCAAAAACTGTCCAAATGAATACAGATGTGGAGTTTCGTATTCTTAGTAGGGAAGACGGGCTATGGAAAATTATCTTAGAAATAGTCAGAGGAGTCCATAAAAGCACCATTTTTAAAGAAACAGGCACTGGCTGTTAAGGGGATAAAGGACTGGATGCTGTAAAAACCTAGCTGTTTTAGGCATTTCATCATACAAGGAAACAGGCGGCTTATTCCCATTTTTGGATACACTCATACCTGCTGTGCTGAAATTAAACATTGCATGAAACAGGTATTTAGAATGCCCATCAGAAAAAAGATTAAAAACAGTAAATCTCAGGCCCATGAGGCCCAGACGAAACCTGGCAAGCAGCCTATTCTGCAAAAGACTCCCTACTTTTGAAGACAGCAAACTTCAGCCTGGCCAGGCAAGACCACGTACAAACAACGTAAAAGAATCTTTTCTTTTCATTTGTATAAAGGGTACTGATGCCTCAACTGTTTCTCAGGTAAGGCAAAATTTATTCCCAAATGAGAGAACTTAATCTCCAGAGACAAGAGTGTGAAAAACCTACCAAAGGGAATAATGTGCAAGGAGAATACTTCTTGGGAGGATGCAGGGGAAGTCCACATGGAGATGCCTGAAGGAGCTGGTCTGCATGTGGAACAGACTATTTCCATCTCTCAAAGTGTGTGCTTCTGTGAACCCACCACCTTCACTGATTTCACCACAACGAGAGTTGATTTTCCTCCAAGTAAACAGCAAAACAAATATTAGTTTGTGATTCTGCTTAACAAGTCTGAAAATGCATGAGAAAGGCAAACATAATTTAAAGTTGGCATTAGAAAGCTAAGGGTATATAATTTGGAACAGATGATATTTTTGTGCACATTGTCAAGTTGTAGTTTATCTTTGACTTTTATGTGTGTTTTCCCTTTTGGGTGTATTTTTATCCAATACTGTTCCAGATTTATATATGTAATATAACCTAGAGAATGATGTACAGTATGCAATACTGGTATTGTTGGTACAATCCATTTACAATAATAAAAAGTTAAAAAGACAAAATGTAATGGTAATAGTAAACAAAAGAAATCAATGCTTTTCCAGTTTCTCATTTCTAACTTTTCGTTCTTTAGCATTTCCTCTAGTGAGTATCAGTTGACTGTTTTAAACCCTTTCTCTTTTTACCTTCCCTTCCATTTATTCTCCTTGACATTGAATTCTTCTAGAACCCTAATTCCCCAAACATTTCTTCTTGTTTTCATATTTATAAGCTTTAAAATTATGTTTTTCATTTTTAAATATTCAATTTTCCATATTTTTCTTGTCATTACCTTTAGTTTTTCTCTCTCAATTTTCAGTGTTTTTGAAGCATCATTTTTTGTCTCCACACTTTCTTCCCCCTTCTCATATTCTTTCTTTCTCTAGTTTCTACCTCAACTTGTCTCTTCTCTTTACCTGTTTCACTCTTCAATTATGCCCTTTTCTCTAGTTTTTCATCAGCTTCTTTCCTCCTCCCTTATTCCTTTTGTTTTCTTCCTTCTATAAATTTATCTCTACTTCTTTCTCTGTGTTTTTTTTTGCCTTAAAATGTATTCCATTATAAGTGCTACAAGTATAAAATTGGTTTTCTTTGAAATACCGAGAGCACAAAAATGTATAAGGAAATAAATCATTCATAGAAATAATATTATATCAGAAATAAGTATGTTCTGCAATATTAGAACAAGCCTTAGAATTGTACTGATCATAACCTTTTATAAGTTTATAGATACTAGATCACTGAACTGAAGGAGCTTTTAGCTTATAAATATGTCATTTTATCCCAATCTAGAAGGTTATTAGAACCTATCAACTACGTATTGTAAACTCACCAAATTTACTTGTACTCATAGAATGTTTATGCTTTGGAAATTTGTAGGTTTTCTGCTTGGGCTGCTAATGGCCTTCTGGCCTTAAAACATCATAGGTACATATCAAAGGCAGCTACTTGTTAGAGTTGAGAAAGTAGCTCAGATCCAAAGAATGGGCATTGGAAACACTTGATATTAACCTTGGGGACTACAGTCAGGCCCCACTCAAAGAATCGGTAGAGGAATTGAGCAAATTGCTCCCTTCATTTGAGGTGTGGAGGTGAGGAAAATCAAGAAACTACTGACGTTAATTGCAATGTTTTAAAAGTAAAATAAAGAAATCCTAGTAGGTTGAACAGAGATTGCTAAATCAAAAGGGAATTACCAGGTACTTTTTTGTCATGTTTTTCTAAATTTAGGTTGATAGATCTACCATATTGACTCCTTTTAAAATTTGTTCTTTATACAAGGGAGAAATAAATTGGGAAGTGCACCTTCATTTCCTACAGAGCATTTAGAGTGTGTGTGTGTGTGTGTGTGTGTGTGTGTGTGTGTGTGAATGAAGTTTACTTTAAGGCAGTGGTTCTCAACCTTCCTAATGCCATGACCCTTTAATACAGTTCCTCATTTTGTGGTGACCCCCAACCGTAAAATTATTTTCGTTGCTACTTCATAACTGTAATTTGCTACTGTTATGAATCGTAATGTAAATATCTGATATGCAGGATGTATTTTCATTTTTACAAATTGAACATAATTAAGCATAGTGATTAATCACAAAAACAATATGTAATGATATATGTGTTTTCCGATGGTCTTAGGCGACCCCTGTGAAAGGTTCATTCGACCCCCAAAGGGGGCGTGATCCACAGGTTGAGAACTGCTGCTTTAAAGACTCAAACTTATTGTGGCTTCTGACACCCTCTTAGTTCATAAATCAGTGTTAAAGAACTAGTGAGTGGTCCAGATTGCACATGCCTTGAGGACAGAGACCATAGTCCTCTCACTAATTCTTAGGAGTGGGGCTCAGACCTCTGGTATTTAATCCATCAGTAGCTTTCACTAGGTTAGGCTCTCACCACTCAGGCTTGCTTCTCACTTGGCTTTGGCTCTCTTCTGCTCCATATGACATTTTCATTTCAGAATCTAGGATCAGAAGTAGCAAAAACCCTCTGGAATATGCCTTTTTTTTCTGGCAGAGACAAAAAATACAGGAGAGAGATAGAGAAAACATATGTAATGATCCGTAAAGATTTTACTCAGAACAGGTGTACCAGACATTCACTCTCATTTCATTGGCCAAAGCTAATCATATGATCAAGCCTAATGCTTCTCCCAAGGAAGGTGTTGTAAGTCACATAGCAACAGAATATTCTTACAGGGAAAGGAAAGTAAATAACTGTCAACAATGATATGATTTCCATACATAATAAATTCTATTGAATTGAATCATAATCAGAAGCAGTTAATGCCCACTATATTCTATTGAAAGTTTTAAGAATTTTTTCTTTACTTATCTTCCTCAGCAAGATCCTCCACTTACAAGAGGAGTTGAATAACATCATCAGACTGAGTGCTTACTAGTGATTCAACAGGCATATATGATTGAGAAATGGTTAAACAATAAAGATAATATGACACAGGAAGAATTATAGAATTATTATGTATTTTTAAGAACTGGGGAAAGATGTTTGGTGGAGTACTCAGGTCAGAAATTGCTGTATTCCCACTCAAATCCAGAGGAATTTTTAAAAGTTCCCTTCATTACAACCACCATAGAGGGAAGGAACCATGTGATTTCATAGACAGTTAACCCTGACAAATATGCACCAGTCTTTGCACGGGTAGCTGCGGCAGCTCATCAAAGCATATTGTTATAGCCAAATGTGGTTGAGAAAAGACCCAGGACTCAAAAGCCTGAACTTTCTCTGACTTCCCTAACAAGGACACTTTATAGCCCAGGTTCCTGTCCTTCCTGGCCCCCGCACAGTTCCTGAATGTGTTTGTTCTTAGATTACTTTTCCTGCTCCACCAGACTGTGTGAGGGCTGGCGCCCCGACACAAGGTAGGTGCTCAGTAAGTATTTGTTAAATGAATCAATAAATGTTGAGCAGTTGCTGACATAGAGGCTGAGAATTCTCTACAATTAGCATATCAGTCTAGATAAAAGGAAATGTTTGACTTGGGTTAAACTCCTGTGGACTGTACATTAGCCTAAGTGATATTGCAATAGACTGAAACCTGACATACCAGCTTCCAAATACAAGGAAACTTTCCTTTATCCCAGGTCCATATTGTGGTTTGATTTGTATCTTAATTGTAGCCTGTTGTCAATGGCCATATCTATATTTAAATTATTTAGCTTACTCTATATATTTCATTGTATAACCTGTCATTAGACATTCTAAATAATTTCCATTTTTATTACATTTTTAAAAATAAATTTAAAAGAAATCTTTTCCAGCTAAGAAGTTCTAAAATGGATGGCACTAAACGGACCTTCATCATGTATCCAGGGTGTCAGAGAAGAAAGATCTTAAGGAACATAATATCCCTCCCAGAGCAAGGCCTGAGCCCCTTCAGGTGGTCCCCCACCACACAAAAACCTTGCACCCAATAAGCACCCAATAAATATGTGCTGAATTAAATGGGAAAGTTAGAGACAGGTCAGGGTGATCAGATAGAAAGGCTAACTCACATCTGGTCCCAGAAATCCCAAGACTGATCACCAGCTAAATATGTCTGAGCAACTCATTAAAAACCAGGGGAAATGCAGGAGAGCATTTCTTCCTTACCCCATTACTCTATGGGAAATATAAATGAAATAGATCATTTACATAACGGCATAATGTGCCTAGATATAACAGATTATTTGCATAACTGCATAATGCCACTAATCAGGAAAAAGCCTTAAATATTTCTGGGCTATGAACATACTGAATTATATAAGGTATGCATGTCAACCAATAATCAAAGCCTTCTCTTTTTTGTAACTTGTATCCCAACAGGGAGAAACAAATGTACTACACAGCAATGAATGAACCTCCTAGCACCATTAAATGAGGAAGAGAGTGCTTGTGAGACAGAAGATTGCAGGATCTGGGTTCAATGTCACCAAACCCACGTAATTTTCCAGCATCAGGAGCAACTGATAAGGAACTGTACTCATTGGAGCACAAGTACAAGGCCATTTGAAAATGATTTTAGAGTGAATAATGAGGAAGGAAGGGCAAGGCTATTCTCTTAGGTATCAAATGTCTTAACTTTCTTGTTAACAATGATAACACTTGGAGGCTCTAACAGGACGAGGGAAGAGAGGAAAGGCAGCATGGTTTAGTGGGCTGTAAGAATCTTTTCTTTCAGAGTAGCTATGCCAGGTTATGTATTTGTTACTTTAGTGCAAAAGTTTTTTAGTGTGTACAACTCTGCTGAGTTCATTATATTTTTTAATGTACCTCAGACTCATTTGAGATCCTGAGTTCCCAGTACAAACTAGAGTAACAAATATATAATTATTCTCATAAATAACTCAGCACCTTATATTTCAAACAAGTTTTCCCAGAAGGCACAAGTGCCCTATATTAAATTCTTTTAAGTGTAAGTTGATTAAGGTAAAAATTAGTTGTTATTACCTTATGGACATTTTAGTTTTAGCAGCAATTCAAAGCCAGGTCTATCACAAGTAGATTTGTTGCCGCCCACAGGTATAATCATCAGGAAAATTAATAATCATGTTCAGTGTGACTATAAATCATTGTGGTTTAGGCAATTAATTTCTGTAGAAAAATGAAAGATCTATAAGTATTATTACTGTGCAAACTACATGTTGTGAAAACCCAGATCCAACACAGTCCAATTGCAAATGCAGGGTTTCTAATTTCAGAGTGTGATAATGTGGGGGTCATCAGAGGCAGGGAAGTTGACGATTCTGAATAAATAATGTGGTAATTTTTTGCAGTTTATGACTGTAGCTTTCAGTGCATATAGTGTACAGAATCTCTAAACCAGATGCAATAGAAAGAGTTGGTAAATTTTAGGAAAGGCAGAGAAAGAGACAAGAAGAGAATGCCCATGGGGCTACTTGAAAGAGCCCACCCTCAAGGCTGGGCAAATATGCTGAGATCCTTAGTGTGAGGCGCACTGCGGGCAGACTTGCTTCCACAAGACTTTTATTCTGGCTCCTCTGTTCAGTGTGAAAGTCAAATGAGGAAAACAAAGTCCTCTCATAAAAAGATAATACTCAGTTGTGAATACTAATGATGTGCCAGTCTCCTGGGCACTTATTATCTCATTTAATTCTCATAACTACTTTATAAAGTGTGTATGATTATCTACATTAACAGATGAGAAAAGAAACTCCAAATGGTTAAATAAATTGTTCAAGGACAGAAAGCGGGGGGATGGTGGAGTCAGGAAACCCATCTAAGTTGACCTCCAAAGTCTATGGCCTTCTGCTCTAATGTCATTCTCTGCTTTTATTCCTTAACTTTTCCTCTTTTTCTTTCTTTCTCTTACAAACTGATAGTACTATTATGTGACTTCCTTTGTCATATTTTTCTCTATATTTTTATGCCTTTCCCTTGTTGATGTTTGAGGTTTCCTACTGATGCCTCAGAGTGTTTCTTAGACAATTAAATGGTGTCTCAGCTCAAAAGATTGCTGCCCCTTTGTGTAATGGTGACATTGGTAGGTGTGAGGATTTAAAGAACGGTATATATTTTTTTATAGTTGTAGGTATTCTTTTTCCAAGCCTAACTTAGTCTGTATATTCTTTGTCCCATTCCATCCTAATTTAGTACAATTTCTTTCCTAACAAACACTAAATCTTTTTTTTGTTTGGTTGTATCCTGTGTTTTCTAATATAAGTTATGTCCTACTTCATGGTTTAAAGAAACCATACAGATAATATAAAGATCAAAAAAGAAATGGAGAAAGAAAGGAAGGAAGGAAGAATAAAGAGAACAGGAAAGAGAAAGAAAAAAGAAAAAAGTGTTGCAGAATTACTGTTCATATTAAAAAAAGACTTGTCACTTTTTGTAAGATTCACCATAGTTTTCTTTAAATAACAAATTAATTCAAAATGGTGACTATTTGATTTGTGCAACTTTTTGGAAAATCACTCATTGCATTAAATGTGCCACCTCTATAATTAGTTCAGCAATACCTCATTTTATAGAACACAATTTATAGTTAACAATGTAATTTTACCAACCCAACTCATTTGACTCTCAGAAAAACTACATGGGTTTGTAATACAGCTTGTTATCTGGTATTGCAATCCCTCCTACTTTGTTCTTCTTTCTCAGGATTGCTGCAGCTATTCAGGGTCTTCTTTTATTCCAGATGAATTTTTGGAGAGTTCGTTCTAGGTCTGTGAAATATGCAGCAATCCTGAGAAAGAACAAAGTAGGTGGGATCTCAGTACCAGATATCAAGCTGTATTACAAAGCCACTGTTCTCAAAACTGCCTGGTACTGGCACAAGAACAGACATATAGACCAATGGAATAGAATAGAGAACCCAGAAATCAACCCAAACCACTATGCTCAATTAACATTTGACAAAGGAGGAAAGAACATACAATGGAGTCAAGACAGTCTCTTCAATAAATGGTGTTGGGAAAATTGGACAGATACATGTAAAAAAATGAAACTAGACCACCAACTTACACCATACACAAAAATAAACTCAAAATGGATAAAGAACTTAAACATAAGATGGGAAACCATAAAAATATTAGAGGAACCCACAGGCAGCAAAATTTCAGACATATGCCGATGCAATAGCTTCACTGATATAGCTAGGGCAATGGAAACTAAAGAGAAAATAAACAAATGGGACTACATCAAAATAAAAAGCTTCTGCACAGCAAAAGAAACCATCAACAAAACAACAAGAAAGCCCACTGCATGGGAGAACATATTTGCCTATGTTATCACCAATAAGGGTTTAATCTCCAACATTTACAGGGAACTCATAGAACTTAACAAAAGGAAAATAACCCAATCACAAAATGGGCAATGGACCTAAAATAGACACTTTTTGAAAGAAGACAGAAGGAAGGCCAAGAGACATATGAAAACATGCTCAAAGTCACTAATCATCTGAGAGATGCAAATCAAAACAACAATGCAGTACCATCTCACACCTGTCAGAATGGCTATCATCAACAAATCAACAAATGACTAATGCTGGTAAAGATGCAGAGAAAAAGGAACCCTTGTGCACTGCTGGTGGGAACGCAGATTGGTGCAGCCACTGTGGAGAACAGTATGGAGTTTCCTCCAAAAACTAAAAATGGAACTCCCATTTGACCCAGTAATCCCACTTCTAGGAATATATCCCAAGAAACTAGAAACACCAATCAGAAAGGATATATGCACCCCTATATTCATAGCAGCACAATTTACCATAGCTATGATTTGGAAACAGCCTAAGTGCCCATCAGCAGATAGGGGATTAAAAACCTTGGTACATCTACACAATGGAATACTACGTTGCAGTAAAAAAGAAGGGATTCTTACCATTTGCAACAGCATGGATGGACCTGGAGAGCATTATGCTAAATGAAATAAGCCAGTCAGAGAAAGGTCAATATCACATGATCTCACTCATTTGTGGAATATAATGAACTACATAAACTGATGAACAAAAGCAGATCCAGAGACAGAGAAGCATTGATCAGACCATAAAACCTCAGAGTGAAGGTAGGGAGGGTGGGGGTCAAGGGGAGAGATCAACCAAAGGACTTGTATGCATTCATATAAGCCTAACCAATGGACACAGATACCAGGAGAGTGAGGGCATGAGGGGAGGGGGCAATGGGGGAATAAGGACACATATGTAATACCTTAATCAATAAAGAAAAAAAACCTACATGGGCTGGGTGGCGGAAAAGTCTTATTTCTGGTTTTCACTCAGGAAAAACTGTAGATCCATGAGGGATGAAGTGACTTTCTTAAATCACACACCAAGAGGTGACAGAGGATAGGACTCATACCCAGGTCTCTGATTCTAAAGCCAATGTTCTTTAAATTGCATGCATGAACTTTTTCTTTCAGACTTATACTCCTTTAGGTTATAAATTAACCCATATTCTGTTTCTGTCTTTCTGTTGGAATTACTCTGGTTAATGCAACCAGCACTCTCCCAGTTATTCAATCCAATGGACACTGTTCCTTCCTACTGACCTTAACTGATCTCCAGACATTTTTGATAGCATTGAAATTTCTCTGTGTTTTCAGAGACATTTTCTCCTCCAACCGCTCATAACATTCTTTAGCACTCATTTCTACCTGTCCTTTCTTCTTCTTCACACATTTAATTGGTAACTTGGTTTTGGCCCATTTCTCACTTTAAGCACTCTCCTTGTACAATTTTCTTTCCTCCCCTGGCTAAATCATGCTTTTCTTTAAGAATGACTTGAATAGAAGTTCTCTGATGCTATCTATGACCTCCTATCCCAATGTGCACAATTATATTTTTTTCATTTAAGTTTTACTTCATTTCAAAGAGATTCAAGTAGGGACCTTCTTTTAGACCTCCGGCTGTATAAGGCTCACAGAATCATTTAGTCTGTCCTTGCTAAGGCATTAGGGGTGAATTAATTAAATGTTTGACCAAATGTAACAGGCTAATTTTTAAGTTGATAATTTTGTATGGCCCGTGAATGATGTTATAAATATCCAAATGGCACATGGCAGGAAAAAGGTTCCCCACCCCTGTTTTAGACTCTCACAACGTTTTGAAATGTCTTTATTTACACTTTCATCCTTGTACTGTATTAGTTAAATTTTTGTTACAAGATTGTCCTTGAGAGTAAGGACTCTAGATATATTTACTATGACACTTTAAGATCTAGAAAATGTTCAGCACACAGTACTTGGTAGACACATAATTGTTTAATGAATAATGAGTAACAAAAAGGAACCTAAAGTACCAAACCATCCAATATGAGTCCAACTCACTGGATTACAAAGTGAATGTGGAAGTGATTCTTCTGATTGTTCGGTGCAAGTAAATGTATAAACAGACCATTTTTTACAATGTTTATTTATTAGCTGAAAATATAAATAGTCCAATGGTGTTAAGCCACCTAGAGAAGAAAATGAACAAATAAAGGGTGTACCCTATTTTTCCATGTATAAGATGCCCTCAAGTATAAGGCGCCTCCCAATTTTCCAAACCAAAATTAATAAATCAATATTTTAAACATTTTTCTGGTTTTCCTCTTAAGGCCTTCTTCATTTTTTGGCATCTTAAGGAGTTGCTCTTCCTGTTTTCCCCACTGTCTGATCATACACTCAGTGGGAGGAGGTCCAAGTGGTTTCTCTGCAGCTCTATTTCCATGCGCTTTGCATAGCTGATTACATTCGGTTTGAATTTTGCTGAGTAAGACAATCATTTACTGGTATTTATCTTTTTATTTTTTGACATCTTTATGGGCTCTGAACGCTCAGGCCCCTGTTGCATCTGCGCATTCTCCACCTCCAGCCCCAATTATGGTATCTGCTGATGTCAGTAACAATAAGGCTCCTGAATGGAGGACGCCACTTGACAAGATATGCGCAGCTCCCTCCTCTGCTGACTTCCGTGTATAAGATGTCCCTAGATTTCAGTCTAATGATTTTAGAAAAAAATAGCGTCTTATACAAGGAAAAATATGGTAGATTTTAATATAGCACCAAGGTGTACCTAATCTCATATATTTAAAACACTCTGTCAATTATAAATCATTATACAAATATTAATGGCTTATCATCATAATTAGTCATCATCACCTGGTAAGAGATACCAGGTGAAATAATAAATATTTACAATGAGGGTGGGCCAATTTTAGCCTGAAATATTTCCACTTTTCCTGGCTTTTGTGTTTTTCATTTGTTATCTGAACATTTGATAGACTGGTTCGCCTTTTGAAGATTAAGTAGACTCCTGTCATGGGGAGAAGAGGGAGAAGAAAAAATATTTTGTGAGCTCAGAGAACATTTGGAGGGTAGAATTGAGGTATTTTACAAAATTTAGAGCAAGTCAGTTCTTCTCTAGTATATTTTCCTTAACTATTTTTTATACATGTATTGTATAATTTATGTGTAATTCACACATCTTAAGTGTACAATTCTATGAACTTTGGCAAATATGTACCTACATGCAGCAAACATCCTTATCAAGAAAGAGAACATTTCCAACACTCCAGAAATTTCCCTCGTGTTCTCTTCCAGTCAATCCTCATCCCCATAGGCACCCACTATTGTAATTTCTAATTCCATAGATTAGTTTGGTCTGTTTTTGAACTTCATATAAATGGAACTATACTGTCTTCATTTGTGTCTAGTTTATGAGTCAACACAATGGTCATGCAATTCTTCCATATGATGGTATGTTTCAGTAATTCGTTCCTTTTAATTGTTGTGTGCTGTTGCATAAGATGACTATACCACAACTGGTTTATCTACTCTCTTATTGGTGCCATTTGAGTTGTATACAGTTTTCAAGTATTACAAGTAAAGCAGCTATAAACATTCAGGTATAAGTCTTTTCTGCAAGTATATGTTTTAATTTTTCTGTGGTAAATCTGTAAGAATGGAATTATTGGATATGTGTATGTTTAAGTTTATAAGAATTCCCAAACATTTTTCCCAAATAACTATACCATTTTATACTCTCCTCAGCAATATATGAGAACTAGAGGCCCGGTGCACAAAAATTATGTTCTCAGGAGGGAGTCCCTCAGCCCGGCCTGCGCCCTCTTGCAGTCCAGGAGCCCTCAGGGGATGTCCAACTTGGGTATAGTGGGCCTAAGCCAGCAATAGGAAACCCTTAGGGCTGCCGTGGAGGTGAGAGAGGCTGTCGCCACCACCGCTGTGCTTGCCAGCTGTGAGTCTGGCTTCTGGCTGAGTGGCCTCCCCCTGCGGGAGTGCACTGACCATCAGGGACACTTCTGTGTTGGGCATCTGGCCCCTGGTGGTCAGTGTGTGTCACTGCAACTGGTCGTTCAGCCATTTGGTCAATTTGCATATTAGCCTTTTATTATATAGGATTCCAGTTATACCACATTCTGCCAACATTTAGTGATACCAGTCTTTTTATGTTAACCATTATAGTAGATATGAACAAGATCTAATTGAGATTTAATTTGCATTTCTTTGATGACTATTGAGTGATGTTGAATCCTTTTCATGTCTTTACTGAATTTTTGTGTAGTGTCTGTCTGTTTAAGTCCTTTTCTCTCTCTTTCTTTTTTGAAATTGAATGGTTTTTCTTATTGAGTCATAAGAATTTTTTATGTATGCTGGATACATGTCTCTTGTCAGATGCACACACACACACAATGGGAGTGGGAAAAGGAGAAAATATTGAAAGAATAACTTTCCTAACACTATCTTTTAATGAACAGATGTTTTTATTTTTGATGAAGTCCAATTTATTTTTTTTTTATGATTAGTCTTTTTGTGTTCTGTCTACAAATGTTTTCTGGATATGAAGATCATGAAAATATTCTCCTACATTTTCTTCTAGAAAATTTATAGTTTTAGTTTTCATGATTAGGTGTGGGGTCTGTCTCAAATTACTACTTTTGTGTGGTGTAAGGTAGTGATAAATATTTTTTACTTTTTTTACATGGGTATTCAAGTGTTTCAGCACCAGTTTTTGAAAAGGCTCTATTTTCTCACTGAATGGCCTTAGCACCTTACACATAATTGACCAAGTATCTGTGGGTCTATTTCTGGGCTCTGTACTCTGTTGCATCAACTTATTTGTCTATTCTTTCATCAATACCACACTATCTTGATTTCTATAACTTTAGAGAAAATCTTTAAATCAGTAGATAAGTGGAGTCCTTCAACTTTGCTGTTCTTTTTTAGGTTTACTTTGTCTCTTCTAGTTTCTATGTCAGATAAATTTTAGAATCAACTTGTCTATTTCTTGGAAAAAATGTTTTTTTTCTTGCCAACACGTTTGACTATGATTGCATTGATTCTCTAGATGAGTTAGGTGAGAATTGACATCTTAATAATATTCAATATAATAATAATGATAGCATTAATAATAATATTGAATTTTAAAATTCAAGATGATGGTCTTAGTCAACTTGAGCTGCCATACCAAAATACCACAGACTGGGTGGCTTAAACAACAGAAATGTGTATTTTTCTCACAGTTCTGGAGTCTAAGTCCAAGATTAAGGTGTTGGCTGAAGCCTTTCCTCATGGTGTGATGACAGTTATCTCAGCTATGTCTTTACAATGCAGGGAGACAGAACTCTGGTGTCTTTTTCTCTTATAATGAGGCACCAACCCTATTAGATTAAGGCCCCACCCTTATGACCTCAATTAACCTTAATTATTTACTATAGGCTCTATTTCCAAATATAATCTCATTGGATGTTAGGGCTTCAACATATACATTGGGGCGGGGGGGGGGGGGCACAATTCAGTGTACAGCAACTATGTTATAGCTCTTCATTTATTTAGGTCTTGTTTAATTTCACTCAGCAATATTTTATAATTTTCAATATAGTAATCTTACATATCTTTTGTTACATTTATTCCCAAGTATTTCAGGTTTTAATGTTACTTTAAGTGTAATTTAAAATTTGTTTTTCTAGGTTTTATCCTTCTTCTAAGATTTATATAAATACAGTTGATTTTCATTTATTTCCTTTCATAAGGAGCATTTTTTTAGGTAGACTTGAAAGAACTTCATAATGTCTAGTAAATGCAAAGAAAAAGCATTTGTTATAGCCATCACTTTAGAGTTAGGCTGAAGTAGCCACACAGTTCTTAGCTTATAACTCCCAGACACAAGGAATAAACATTGCTGTCTTTCAGTAAAGTAGGCATTCTTCCCTTTCCCCAGAGTAGTAAGTATCACCTCTGACATAATCTCTCAAGATGGCTCCTGTCCAAGATCCTGCTTCTGACACTTAGGACGAGACTGTGTTTTCATCAGTCACACATAGCTGTCTGTGGGCAGCCATCCAGTCCAGTGGTCTAGCTTCTTAACTAAAGACAGTGTCATGGTGCCATGTATTTTGGTGACAGATACAGTTTTTAAGTGGCAGAAAATATATTGAATATAACCATTTAAAAGGTTTCTAGTACATATCTATGAATATAAAGTTTCTAGGTAGCCAAGGAATGCAGCTATGCTTTTTTATTGTTCAAACGGATTAAATGCAGATTCGATAAACAGTGAACCACGACAAGGTGGAATTCTGAAAAAACCCAACAACTTATGGAAATTCAACTCTATGGTCACAGTATTTCTGACATCCTCACCTTGGACAATTTGGAGACCCCTTTGTAGAAGAAAATATATTGTTTATAGGTTGTGTATGCCTCAAAGACACTTGGCTGAGTGCAGGGGATTTATAAATCTTTAGGCGAGGGAGTAAAATTGTCTATTCCAAACAAGCTTAAAACTTTTGCCACATTCTTTTCTGAAATGTAATCAGGTACTTACATTGCAAAGAAAGACCAAAGTTAGAGCAATCAGGGTTTTCCTAAATAAAGCCCTATGCCTTCCTAGGAGATGTTGAACAGAAACACTGAACATTCAGCCCTTGATATTCTCATCCATTTGACAGAGGGTCAACATTTCTATTTGGGTGAACTCACCTCATGTCTTCAAATAAAGTGTCCCACTAAATACAGAAGAAGATGCTAATTCTCCTCTTCCTGTCATAAAATAACTACAAGACACACCTCAGTAAATATAATCTTCTGTGAAGTAATTCTCAGTGATTCACTTTTCATTCTCAGTTTGTGTTGCTGCTAGATACCTCAGGAAAGACAGAATTGCAATAGGCCATCCATTTAGTCTTGTGATGTTTATTTTGCTTCTTTTAGTTTATCCTCTGGAGAAGACTTTGTTTCTGAAGAGACAGGGGACATAAATCCATCAGTGGGGATTTAGGGCACATTAGGTTTAATAAACCACAGAGTTGAAATTTTGCCACTGTACTTTCTAAAAATTCATTCCAAGTTGTTAATACAGCATAGATGAGTTTGAGGATGATTGCAGACTTCCCTGTTGAGAGTTTTACATATGTAAAATCTTGCTGAAGTTAGAAATTAAGTGTGCAAAGTCACAAAGGGTCTTTAACATCATATGATAATAATACAATTTTATGATCTAGTTAAAAATTCTTCTCCCAGTTATTAAGGTTGAAGAATGAATCTTGGATCCAATGAAAACGTGCTTAAAGAGTGAGAAATGTAGCTACTGTTCATATCCCATCAGCAGAGCTGCCATGGGGAAGGCAGAAGATAAAAGTAAGGAAAAGAAAACAAAAAGGCTTCCAACAGACAATTCACACATGTCACAAAAATCCACCCTCCTGTGTCTGAAGTCACACATATGTCTCTGTATTTCTATATTTAGGCTTATCTTTGCAATATCTTTGATTGTAGAAGCTGTAGAGCTTTTTATTCAAATGGGCATTTACAAACGACATGTTCCCATTTGCAACATTTCTAGTCATCCAGATACATGAGCTCTTGCTTAGTCCACTAATCCATGTGACTTTGGAATTGTCAGATTAAAGCCTAATTTTATGACTGAAATTCCTTTAAATGTAATTAGAAATACAAGGCACAAGGCAACCATAAGGCAGCTCTAGCTGAGTTAAAACTATCTATACATCCTAAAACTTTTACTCCTTTTCATTTGAATCACTCATGTCTTATATTTAGAAATGTATTTTTTGCCATCAATAATAGAATTACTTTCATGTTGTGCTGAGCTCTCTTAAAAGATAATGTCAAACCTATAGACTTTTATCAAGGTTTTTTGAAGAATGTCACATGACCACTGCAGATGGAAGAAAGCCACACTAGCATTTGCCAATGGATAAATACATTGTGACTGAGTTTGTATAGTAGTGAAGATACCACTAGCTGACATGGTACATATATCCCCTTATCTAAATGGCTAATCTTGAAGGGAGGTAATTTCTCGCTTATGTGAGGTTAAAATAAGTATTCACGATGAATGAGGTGGCTCTCTTCCAGGTGGGGGTTCAGAGGGCCAGACTTCTGAGTTTTAAGGTCACCATCCTCACTTGAATTAAGCTGGTGAATGTTGCAAGAATATGATGCATAGCAAGTGGGAGGTTTTTATAAGTGAAGCTGGGAGCTGGCATGCATCACTTCTCACATTTCATTGTCTGGAAGTCTATCACATGGGCACATGTAATGCAAGGAAGGTTGGGAACTGTCAGTTTTGTGCCCTGGAAAACGGGGACATGCATATAATTAAAGTTAGCTGTGCTTATTTTTTCATTACATCAAAGTAAATAACTGAACCTCTTTAAGGAAAACTGTGATAAAATGTCTGAGGGTGAACATTTCTCTATTGGTGGGCATACCCACATTTAAGTGGTAAGACTACATAGTTATGTTCTCTGACTCTATTAGAAGAAATGCTCCTTAAAGAGAACTCAAGAGACCTAGATTCATAAACTTTGAATTGCTTTTGCCCATCTGCTACTAATTACTTGAGAGATCTTAGGCAAGTCACTTTCTGGGCTTCATTTTCACCCATTGGTAAAATTAGAGTATTAAATTAAATGATTGCTAGGGTTCCATCCAAATGCTAACAGTTTGTAATTTGCTGAATTTGTTATCTTTTACTATTATATATTTATAATTAGGAGAATGCTAAGGGAATATTTAGCATGCTATTTTTGTTCTATTGTCTATTTCTTTTTAATAACTTGTAGGCCTTTTGTGAGTGTTCAATAAAAGTTTTTGCCTTTTCCCCTCTGTACACCAAGGTTTTTAGAGATTTACCCACTTTCCAAGTTTTTCACTATTTTTTTGTGGAATAAAGGTTAACAAAAATATCACCTTTACTGATATCTACTCATTAAATCACTATAATCTTAGGTTTGCAGGATAATCTGAGTCATGAAGCTTACCGTCTGTCATCTGTGAGGACAACAAGTGAGGAACTGAACCTGCATCTTTTCATTTCCCAGCTGTCCAATTGCCTCTAGACAATAGATAGAATATTGTTTAATGTTAAAATATTATCCAAACACATCATAGAAAATAGAATTTTTTAGATTGCTTCTCTTTATCCTAATTTCTTATTTTCTTTACTTCCATGAGTGTGGATATGTGTGTGTGTTTAAAATAACCTACACACTCTTGAATTTCCTTCATTCTTAAGCATATTTTTGCAGCCCCGATATTCTCAATAGGAAAATGGAAACTTCTTTTTCACTTTAATTCTTCTATACTTGCCTTATCCTTCCCAATTCTTTACAAAAATCTATGTCCCCATGTTAATACAATTACATAGGACAAGATCTGGAAACTCTTCCACTGAGTGGCAGAAGACGATATGTTAGTGTGCTTCATTTTCTTGGTAAGAGAGTATATAATTGTGGCCCATGGGACTTATAGCATTTTCTGTTTTGCTAGGGGAAGGAAAAAACAAAACAAAACAAAAACAAAGCAAAATACACCACACAAAAACTTAAGGACCTGTTTCCTTTTATAGGATAAATATCAAAATAAGGGGCCAAGGCCTCACGCCTCACAGTCCTCTGAGAGATGATAATTCTTTAATTCCCTCTGGGTTTAAGGCAATATGGATCTGGCTAAATACCTGCTTCCACATCATCTGTTTTCATCAGAAAACTTCAAAGCAGTTTACCAGCACAGATTCATTCTCACCACATTTGTAAGAAGTAATATTGTCCTCATTTGCTGATGGGAAAACTGGGGCACTGAGAGTATAAGGGATGAATTCAGAGCATGTGGTGGAGCAGAGAATTGTACCCAGGGCTCTGGAGAGCCAGGCTCCTGTTCCAACAACTAGCCACATCCTTTGAGGCTGTGGATGTGGCTCACATGTTTTAAAAGGATGATTTATTTTGTGTTTAAGGCACAGAGAGACTGCTGAAGAGAAAGAGGGATGAAAAAAATGTAGTAAGTCTTATGTGGAAGGTTGAATGATCCATATTGTTAGAACTCAGAACGTCTCTCCCACCTGGAACAACCGAAGACACTGAGAAGCTGTGAAACTATTAACAAACAGAGAAATAGGACATGAAAAATATTCATAGTGTAAAGATAAAAATAGCTTGGTCTAAACACTAAATTTGAAAATGAAACGATCACAGCTTCTTTTAAATGCTGGATGTCTTCATACTGAGTCTCATGATGAAACCGTATTTGGATGCTTTCAACTCCACGTATTCTCTGTGCGTCGATCTCTCCATCAGTACAGTCCCGGTGTGATCTTTGTCATTTGGTACTTGCATTTGGACAGGCATGCTTGTGCATTAAGCAAAAACCAAAATATGCCAAGTGTGATGAACTGTTCCAGTTTTGAACACATCAACTTCCGTAAGCTTTGCAACAATAAGACATTAATAATCTGCATATGATATGAAGCAAATTTTAATAATTGATTAATAGCTCTTTGATGCAAACAGTGATAATAGTGAATGTACATTTTGTTGTTGTGTAGGCAGATAAATCGTGATTCAAATAAAAATTAACCTATAATTAATAAAAAAGCACATGCCGAAGTCAAATATTTTGTGCCTCCACCATTTAAGGCCAATGAACATATGAAGCTTGTCAAGTATTTTTTATTTTACTGACAGAAGTAACACTGATATGATGGAGGGGAAAAGGGGTTTTGCCAGGAAATATTGTGCTTTTTAAAAGTGCCCAATATAATCATGCAAATAAGTAGATTTTGATGAGCCCCAAGCTAAAAAATAGTATGCTGGGCTTAAAAGAAATCAATCTACCTAAAGGAGATGTTTACTTTGCTTCTGTTAGTTTCTTCTCATTCAAAAGTCTGTGTTGACAAAGTTTTGAGTTAGTCTCCTGCAAGACTGATATTTGTATTCCTTGATTGTGAGAGCACTTAGAGGAATATTAGTTTAGGCCTGGCTGACCATGATGAAGCATGGTGTGGTGAGGCCCACACAAATGTTGGGGACCAGTTAGACTTTAAGGATGTTTATGGAAGTTTTCAAATCCATTGGGAAGGAAGAGGATACAGAACAGAGCTGTAGGATAGATAGTGGAAGGATGTATAAAATTATAAACCTTTTAGGAATGGTGTTACTGCCAAATTATATTTTCTCTTTGTTAAATTCTAACAGTTAAATTCTAATAGTCAAGAGGAACTCAATGTAACAATCATAAAAATGATGGGTATTGCAAATTGGCAATGAGTTATGTTGTGGGTTTTGCAATGAAGTGGTTCTCAAAGTGTGGTCCCTGGACATACTAGAAATGCAGTTCCTGAGTCCTACCCCAGACCTACTGAATTCAGGAACTCTGGATGTGGGTACCAGCATTCTATACTTTATCAACCTTCCAGATGGTTCTGACTCACATTGAAGTTTGAGAACCACCCTTATAAGCATCCAGCAGGACTCCTGGGGTAACATGACCCTTTGGGAGGGCCAAACCAAATGGAATCATCTTCAAAAGGTTTAAGTCTTGGGGCAGAGATGAAGGATTTATACCTAAGCACTCAGGTAGGGACTTAGAACCAGGTACACTAATTCTAAAAGGTCTTTAAGTAAAATACAAATTTCTACGTTGAGAGCTTGAATTTCCCACCTGGAAATTTTCCTCAATGTACACTCTGGGTATAAGTGGTGGTGAGGCAGGAGCAGCCCTAGCCAAGTTCCCAGAGTATATCCTGCAGAGAAACAACAGAGGCTCTTGCGATTTTTTTCTTGTTAAGGCAACAATGCAAATCCCGGAACTCAAATTCCTCTTATTCCCTTTCTAGCTGTTACTGAAACTAGAATTACAAATATGGGTTGGATTCCTTTTATATTATAGTCAGCTCACTGAATATGTTTGCTTTAGACCAGTGGTTCCCAACCATTTTTTGGCCATGCCCCACCTAAGCATCTATAAAATCCTGATGCTGCCCCTGTGACATATAATTCTTATTATTAAAAAAGTGAACTCCTTTTCACATGGAGGAAGCCTTAAAGGCTAATAACTTGGTCTAAACAAGCTTCCAAAGTACATGGCATTCATGAAAGAGAAAAATAAAAGGACGAAAGGACCATTGAAGTACTGAGAAAGAAATCACTAAGAAATTGTTAAAAAAAAAAAATTAAGTAATATGAAAAAATAGCAAATAAAGTTTCAAAACATATAATAGAGAACTGAAATGCATAAATATGTCATAATATATATTTATATAATGTATATGAGGCCAAAAACCATAAGAAATACAAAAATTTCACTGTTAATAAGTCATTCTCGAATTGCCCCCCTTAAAAATCAACTTGCCTCCCTGTGGGGCATGTGCCCCATGTTGGGAACTACTGGATTAGACAGAGGGAGGTTTAGCAAATCAGATTTTATTTGGAGATCACCAATCCATCAAATATAATAATATTGAACCTAATGTAAAATCTGCGTGTTGTAAAAGTAGATAATTTGTGAAACTAATTTAAAATTACCCTAAAATTATAAACAAATACTGCATCTCTCTCTCCATTAATATACTCTCAGTGTCATCTTTGTCACTTGTGCAGAAAGATACAGAGATGAGAGATAAATATACAGCACAAGGGTGACACTGAACAATGTCAGTATGGCGAGGCATCTATGATGCCGTGGGAAGGGGACAGTATGGCAGGGCAGAGAGGTACAGGGGAATCAGGGAAGTGGTGATTTAACCATGAGTATGAACATTATGGTGCATATATGTTGTGTTATGGCCTGAACTCCGAAGGAAAAAATGCTATGAGATGAAAAGATTCTATTAATATTGAAATTTCAATGCCATAGACCTCTGTGTGGTATCTCTTGGGTGGGTTCAGAGTGTGGGTTGGATGGTCTTTATGCTTCTTTGACAAGCTCTAATTTGTCTTATCATAGTACTAATTACACTGTATTATAAGTATTTGTTTTTTGCCTTTCTCTTCCACTGGACTGTTAACTTCTAGAGTATAAGGACTCACTATTTCCTTTTTTTCCTTCTTTTATTGCCCTAACATCTATGGTGCTGATTCAGAGTAGACAATTAATAATGTTTCTGAATGAATGAATGATCAATTATAAACTGAATGGATCTGGCTGCTGATTGGCAATAAACAGACAGCAGATGCCTCTGGTCCCATCATGGGACAGGCTGGCTCCTGGTTCTAGATGAAACAATGAAGAAAAGGAAACAGCTACCTTGGTGTTTCTGTGGGAGACAGAGGCCAGTTACAAAAACCAAGAAGATAATTAGTTCTTGTAGGAGCTGGGTACCAGAAACAGCATCTTATTTGGGGCATCAGGACATTTCAGAAAGGAGTAGGGTTCAGCTCAGACAAAACATGGGACCTGGTAAGAGGAGGCACTGAGTAGGCATGGAAAAGACAAACAAACAAAAAAAAAAACCTCTCTTTTCCTTAAATAATTAGTAGAGTTTGCAGGAAAGCTAGGTTTAAGTAAGGAATAGTCTCGTGGAGTCACAAAGGACCTTGAGAAAAGAAGTTGTCAGTCCAAGAACAACTCAGGATAGTCACAAGGAATCTTGAACAGAGAGTCTCTAAAAAGGGTATTTTAGTTGAAGCTGGAGAGAGTCTGTGTGTGTGCCATTCACCTGCTACTCATTCACAAATATAACATGGGTTTTGTAAGAAATAGTCCTGTTTGTAACATATTTTGTTATATTACAAACTAGAGGTCCGGTACACGAAAATTGTACACTCAGTGGGGGTTCCTCAGCCCGGCCTGTGCCCTCTCTCAGTCTAGGAGCCCTCAGGGGATGTCCGACTGATGGCTTAGGCCCACTCTCTGTGGTGGGCCTAAACCGTCAGTCAGGGGAGCAGGCCTAAGCCATCAGTCAGATATCCTTACCGCTGCTGTGGAAGCAGGAGAGGCTCCCACCACAGCCACTGTGCTTGCCAGCTGTGAGTCTGACTTCTGGCTGGACATTGCTCCACTGTGGGAGTGCACTGACCACCAGGGGGCAGCTCCTGCATTGAACGTCTGCCCCCTGGTGGTCAGTGTGCGTCATAGTGAACAGTCGTTCTGTCCTTAGGTCAATTTGCATATTAGCCTTTTATTATATAGGATAACTGGCCTAAGAGAGGAGTATTAGCAATGACTTTGAGTAGGAGTGACTTGAATATCATAGACAATTTCTGAGTACTAGAGGCCCGATGCACAAAAATTTGTGCACTCGTGGTGGAGGGGTGGTCCCTCAGCCCGGCCTGTGCCCTCTTGCAGTCTGGGACCCCTCGGGAGATAATGACTTGCTGGCTTAGGCCTGCTCCCAGGTGACAGAGGGCAGGCCCAATCCCTAGGTACAGCCGCTGGTCGGGCTCAGAACAGGGCTGATTGGGGAGTTGGGACGCCGCCTCTGACATGCACAGAGCAGGGCAGATTGGGAGGTTGCGATGCCACCCTCAGTCATGCTCAGGGTAGGGCCGATTGGGGGGTTGGGGCACCGGCCCCTGTCACACTCAAGGCAGGGTCGATGAGGAGGTTGCGGTGCTACCCGCTGTCACCCACAGAGCAGGGCCCATCAGGGGGTTGAGGAGCTCCCCTCTGTCACTCACAGAGCAGGGCGGATCAGGAGGTTGGGGCGCCATACCCTGTCACACTCAGGGCAGGGCCGATGGGGAGGTTATGGCTCTACCCTGTCACACACAGAGTAGGGCCAATTGGGGGGGGGGGTTGGGGCAACACCCTCTATCACCCACAGAGCAGGGCCGATCAGGGGGTTGGGGCGCCGCACCCTGTCACACACAGAGCCGCAGGGTGATCAGGGGGTTGGGGAGCTCCCCCCTATCAGGCACAGAGCAGGGCTGATCAGGGGGTTGTGCCGCCTCCCCGTGTCATGAACAGAGCAGGGCAGATAGGGAGGTTGTGGCCCCGCACCCTGTCACACACAGAGCCGCAGGGCGATCAGGGGGTTTGGGCACTGCCCCCTGTCACGCTAATCCCAGTGCCAGGAGGCCTAGTGGCTCTGCTGATCCCAGTGCTGGGAGGCATATTACCCTTTTACTATATAGGATAGAGGCCTGGTGCACGGGTGGGGGCTGGCTGGTTTGCCCTGAAGGGTGTCCTGGATCAGGGTGAGGGTCCCCACTGGGGTGCCTGGCCAGCCTGGGTGAGGGGATGATGACTGTTTTCAGCTGGTCACACCCCCTTCAGGGTGGGGATCCTCACTGGGGTGCCTGGCCAGTCTGGGTGAGGGGCTGAGGGCTGTTTTCAGGCTGGCGGGTGACTGAAGCTCCCAACCGCTCCTTTTTTTCTTTCTTTTTCTTTTTTTATTCCGGGCCAGCTTTAGCTCTGAGGCTTGGCTCCAGCTCTTAGGCCTCAGCTGCTGAAAGCAGGTATCTGGTTTGTTTGGGTTCTATAATCGAAAAACTGTTTCAACTCCAGCTCTGAGATCCGGCTGGCTGAAAGCAGGTTTCTGGGGTTTTGTTTAGCTTCTATATTTGTAACAATGTTTCCAACTGCAAGCTCAGAGGCCAGCAAGGCAGGCGGGGAACGTTGGAGTCCTCCGTCACTGAAGCAAGCAAGCCTTGTGTTCGCTTCAAGCTACCTGGCTGCCGGCTGCCATCTTGGCTGGCAGTTGATTTGCATATCGCCCTGATTAGCCAATGGGAAGGGTAGCAGAGGTACGGCTAATTACCATGTTTCTCTTTTATTAGATAGGATTGTTGAAAGAATAAATGAATCATGTCAAAGGCTGTGCATCACAAGTCACTGGGAAGAGCCTGAGAATCTTAGGTGGGAGCCCATTTTATCACCATTCAGTGTCCCTAATGTCCGAGGTGACTAAGTCAAAGCAAACAAAATACTGAAGCCATCAGTCAGCTTTTGATGAGTACAGGAGGCACTTCTTAAACCTTTAGTTTGATAAAACAGAACTGGCTACTAAGAGAGGTGATGTCCACCATCTACAAATATTTTAAAGAAGAGAAAAGACCTCATGAATTCTGAAGGGTTTTCCTTTTCTAAGCCTGAAGGCAGGAGTTGGGTGTACGCCATGGAAATCTGGACAGTTTCTCAGGACTTCTCTATGACTTCTGTCCCTCACCCCCTTCCCTGCAGCCTGACCTTTACTTCTTGCTCTTTCTCATCCTTCCTTCTCAATATTGGCTGGGTCTCTGACCTTCCTGTTATTTTCACATCAAGACCCTTTCTTAGCATGGTTCTCCAGACCCTTCCTTGGTGGCTGTATTGGGGAATGTGGCAGCTGGGCTCACTGTGCTCCGACACTAGCCCAGTCGCAGCTCACTAATGAAGCTTGGGAATATATTTCAGTCTGCTTAGCCCAGGACTGGAGGACAACCCAGGTTTGATTTGACAGGTACAGTCCAGAGGGAGCTAGTCGTCCAGGAGGTGGCCTGCTCTATCCAGTTCTAACCACCAACATGGCAGCTTCCCCTAGAAGGAGACATCTACCAACTCTGACAATCACTAAAGGCAAAATGGGCTGCTGCTCCCATTGTTAGGATGCATAAGCAAGGCATTGTGCAATCAGTTGAGCAATGGGAACCAAGGGAGTCCTGGGCAATAGGCGATACTGATTTCAGTGTTCTTTCATTCTCCATTGGTGCCCTAGACCTCCTCTGCTGTCACTCTCCACTCTCCAGAATTCAATGCCAGGAAGGTAAATTAGTGCGGCCACTATGGAAGACAGTGGAAAACCTAAGGAGGTTCCCCAGAAAATTAAAAATAGAATTACCATATGATTCAGCTATCCCACTTCTGGGTATACATCTGAAAGAAATGGTATCACTACCTTGAAGAGATATATGCACCCCCATGTTCACTGCAGAATTATTCACAACAGTCCTTAGGAAACAACCTAAGTGTCCATCAACAGATGACTTAAAGAAAATGTGCACATATAGTATAATAGAATATTATTCAGCTACAATTAGGAAATCCTGAGATGTGTGACAAGATGGATAAACCTTGAGGGCATTGTACTAAGTGAAATACTGTATGATCTCACATATGTGGAATGTAAAAAAAATAAACTCATTGAATCAGAGAGTAACTTGGTGGTTGCCAGGGGTGAGAGGGTGGGGGAAGATGGGAGCTGTTGGTCAAATGGTACAAACTTCCAGTTAAAAGATAACTTCTGGGGATCTAATGCACAGCATGGTGACTATAGTTAACAATACTGTATTTTATCCTGGAAAGTTGCTACGAGAGTAAATCTTAAAAATTCTCACCCTTTCCCCCCCATACAAATGGTTATTATGTTAGGTGACAAATGTGTTAACTAATTTTAGTGGGACCATGTCTCAATAAATACATGTATCAAATCATCATATTGTACACCTTAAAGTTACACAACATTATATATTAATTATAACTCAATCAAGCTGGGGGGAAAGGGTATTTAATGCTTTCCTGTTTCCTTGGGTACATCAGGCCCATTGTTTCTCCCAGCACTTTGGTTTTCCCTATTGTCACAGTGCCTCAAGTCTGAAGAGCCCCACTCATCACTCCTCTCCTTCCGCCCCTCATCCAAACCCACCAGTCCTCTCTACACATACCTGCTTTTCAGGTGAATTTCTTTCTGGGGTTCTGAATCTTTTATCTTTGTGTTCCCTACATTATGTTGAGCCTGGACACAGAACGTACTCAATAAGTGTGTTTGTTAAATTGGGCTTTATTGAAATTACACTGCTGTTCTAGCCCTAGTTTTCATCCCCTCACTTGTTCATTCTGAAAGGTAAGTGGCCACAGAGTCAGGGCACTAACGCAGGCCTGGCCCACACTCACTTCCTACGAAACTTGGGCTAGTCACTCCACCTTTCTGAATTTGTTTGCTTACTGCAACACAAGAATTGTGGCAGTTTTCTGTTACATGTCTCACAATATTGTTAGAATTAAATGAGAGAATATGGGTGAAAGGGTTTTATGAATCAGAAAATGCTGTACATTTAGAGTACTTCCTGTGCTAAAGTCTGTTTGAGTTAATGACTGACAATCATTTAAAATATCATTTCTCTCAGACAACTTGAACATTTGCTTTATGAGAGAGGGCACCATTTTAAAATCTAATTCTGTTCAGTGAGAAATTATTCAATGTCTATTAAATACCTAGCAATTTTGTATACATTGTGGAGGTTTTGAAAGAGAAATGATTGCTTTCTGAGAAATTATGACATAATTAGAGGGTACACCTGACTCTGGTGAGCTGCCTACCTGGAGTTTAATACCTGGTTCTAGACTTTAAATCTCCACGTCCTAAACCAGTAAAATTCAAAAAAGAAAACAGCTTTGTTGAGCATTGACTTATGAATGAGGAGGTCATGGTTAGATTCCTGTCAGGGCATATGCCTGGGTTGTGGGCTCGATCCCTAGTGTGGGGCATGAGGAGGCAGCTGATCAATGATTCTTTCTCATCATTGATGTTTCTATCTCTCCCTCTCTATTCCTCTCTGAAATCAATAAAATATATATTAAGGAAAAAAGAAAAAGAAAACAAATTGGGAGACCAAGAGAGTTGCCAATTTTTAACTTGTCTCATCTCTTCAATAGCTTTAAATATATTTGGAATTTGTATATATGATAACATAGAAAACCATAACATCAATAAATATCTATAGCAAGTTAAAACTTGACTCAGTTGAGCTTTATGTAAAACATAGGATGTTACCCTGATCTTTTGCACTTCATTCTGAGCCCCTTTGGGCTCTGTATGGACCCAGGGACTGGGAAACAGAGCTGAGCAGACAGGAGTCAGCCCCCTTTTCTGATACTAATTGTTTTTTCATTAAGTTGGTATGAGACTTTGCACAAGGCCCTGAAACTCCCTAAGCTGCATTCCTCTTGGTAAACCAGAACAGTTGAACTAGAATCTATGCTGTCCAATAAAATGGCAATTAGTCACTTGTGGCCATTTTAACTTAAATTAATTTAAATTAGAAATGTAATTCCTAAATGGCAATAGCCACATTTAGAATGTCTAGTAACATTTGTGGTTAATGGCGACCATGTTGGACAATGCAGATTTAGATCCTATCCAGCATTGCAGAAATTCTATTGGATAGTGCTGAAATAGATGACTCCTACGTTAAAAACAAAAAAATTAAGATTTCAGGATTTCTGTGGGTTACATGTAGGGCCTGCTTAGCTTCAAAGTCACAGTGTGACCTGGCCCATAGTGAAGTTTTCCAACTGCCTGTTAACTCTGAATGGTGATGATAGTTCTTATTTACTTCTGATGGATGGCAAGGATACCAAGTACTGCCTGAGAAGTGTTATGATTTTACTCAAAATCCTAGGTAGTTTGGTTAAACCAAAGTCTCATATTTAGTCTCTGTGTCTCTATGAGAAGTTTTCCTCCATTTGAATATCCACTTTTCCTAATCCATACGTTATTTATTATTATTTTTAAAATTTTGGGGGGGGTCTGAGATTAATCTCCCTTAACATTTTCAAAATCTTATAGGGAAAACTAATCTTAATGATAAGTACATTCTTTTTTTTCCTTCAATCTACCAGAAAATTGCCAATGTGTTTTAATAGCACTATTTTTATAGAACTGGTGTAAACACTGTTTTGGACTCCATCTGTTGAATCAGTCCCAGCTACTAACAAGTATTGTTGTGAGATGTGCCATCATCAGCAATGTGGATGGGGTACAAACTGAGATGGCTTGGCAACATGCAGTGCCACATAAATTAAGCAATTGTCATTGCCGTTAAAGAAAAGTAGCAATGCATTTCCACTCTGTGCAAAATTGAAGATGGGGGTGGGGATAGGTTAATTGCTTTCTGAATCTGAAAGGACAAAATCATGAAAAATATTAAAATGATGTCTAAATTTCCAAGGTTAAAAGTACCATGGAAATGAGAGGAAGAAACAGAAAGAAGACAGTGTTCACTAAAAATGACTCAATAAACTCTATCATCAAATTAAAGACAACCTCTGTATGACAAAGCCTTCTTAAACTTTATCTCTCTCAGAGTAAGGAGAAACTACAGAGCCCAACACTATTCTCATTCTCATCTTAAAGTAAATAAAATAAAAGGAGTAAAGTCTGAATATACCTGGTTATTATAAACTAGAGGCTCGATGCACAAAATTCATGCAAGGGGCTCGGCCCTCACAGCCCCGGCTTCATTTGGAAGGTTGTCCAGAGGATGGTTGTTCTGCTATTTGGTCTAATTAGCATATTAGCTCTTTATTATATAGGACTAGAGGCCCGGAGCACAGAATTCATGCATGGGGTTGTGGGGAAGGGTCCCCTCAGCCCAGCCTGTACCCTCTCCAATCCAGGACCCCTTGGGGGATATCTGACTGCCAGTTTAGGCCCAATAACTGGGAGCCAGACATCCCTCTCACAATCCTGGACTGCTGTCTCCTAACTGCTCATCTGCGTGCTGGCCTGATCACCCCTCACTGCCCCCCATGTCGGCCTGGTTGCCACTAACTGCCCCCTGCTGGTCTGATCACCCCTAACTGCCTCTGCCTGCTGGCCTCATCGCCCCTCACTGCCCCCCCCCCCCCACCAGCCTGGTTGTCCCAAACTGCCTCCCCCGTCCCCGCCAGTCTGGTTGCACCATGCAGCCTGCTGCTCGGTCGTTTGGTTGTCCCTCACTAACCCCCCTGCCGGCCTGGTCACCCCACACAGCCTGTTTGGTAGTCTGTTTTGTTGTGATGGTCACTTAGGCTTTTATATAGATAGATTATGGGGCAGCATTGGCCAACAGAATTGGCAAGAATGTACAGCAAAGTCCAGTGACACTCCATCCCAACTTCACGAACTCTGACCTCCATGCCTGCTTGGTCTGTTTCTTGTCAGTTATGGGTTGTTGCCCATGTTACCATACTGCCCATGTGCTATATACTTAGAGCAGAGAAACTCTGTCCCTGGAGTGGGCTTGTGTCAACATTTTTATTGTAAATTCCCATTTTCTGATTATTAAAAAGCTTTCAGCACAGAAGTAACTTTGTAAGAGTTCAATCTTTGAAAGGATTCATTTACTGGCTTAAAAATAACACTTAGGCCACACCCATAATTTAAAATGTTCTAGCTGGCTTTGTGGCCTGGGTTTTTTCAAAATGCGTAAACTTAAAATATGAAGGGACTCAGGACTTGGAGTAGTTCCAAAGACTGGTTTTTAGTATTTGGTGAACTGGAATGAGGTTCCTTAATGGTAAGCTTTACTTGCAGAAATGAAATTGTAGAATCAATTTAGTTGGAATGTTGTCTAGTTTCAGCTAGAAGGGGTCTCTCAATAATTTTCTCACAGATTATGAGGGAAGAAAGGTTGGGCCAAGGACAGGCTATATGATTTGGGGAGTCCAGTGCAAAGTAAAAATTCAGGGCAACCCTTCCCCGCAACCCCATGCATGTTCAAAAATTATTAAGACAGTGACAGTGACAGAGCATTAAACCAAGTGTGGGTCTCTTTTAAGTATGAGGCCCTGGGCCACTGCATTGGTTGCATATCCAGGAAGTAAGTCCCAGGTAGGCCTGTGTGCTCCTTCCTTCCTTCCTTCCTTCCTTCCTTCCTTCCTTCCTTTCTTCCTTTTCTCAAGGTATACTAAGGATTTTGCTATTTCTAAAGCACTATTAATGAACATTATTGGCTGAAGTATAATTTATACATAAGTACTGTTATTTTAACAGGTTCTGTCTTAATTTTTTCACAAAATATTGTTATTCCCAACTTACTTAGCCAAACACAGTTTAATAACAAATTACTTAAGAGATAATGGTTTTCTAAAGCTGGTAAAATGTTCTCATATCTATTTTCAAATGTGAGCTTCAAAATAATCTCATGAGGTGGTTAGGCTGAAATAAACACCTTGTTTTACATTAAGAAACTGAAGTTCCTCTGTAAGATTGAGTAATTTACATAAAGTTTTACAGGTCTTTTATTGGTAGAATCAGGATCAGAACTTTATTCCCTTGACACTTACTCTTATTTTGAATTAAAAGGTATCAGATACCACAAAGCCTAAACACCAATCAGGAGGAAACCTTGGACCAAGAAATAATGAAAAATTACAAAATTATTTTTTTTCCTCATAATGCTTGGATTAGAGCCAACTAACTCCTTGCAGAGATTTTAAAAGATCATGGTGTAATGAATGAAAGTTATTCTGTTTCAGGAGACCAGACCTACCATCTGGCTGAATCTATGTGATATGAGGTTGTGCTATAATTGGGCTTGTTTAAAACTTGGTAAACAAAAGAGATGGAAGGAGTTAGCCATGGACTACCGGTGAATTCTAAGAAAAATTTCAGGAAAGACTAGGCAATAGAGGCTTGAAGTTTGAAGCTCATATTTGTTTACTGAAGGTGTGAGTCCTGCTCTTCACAGTGCATTCCATGGCCATTAATATTGTGTTACTTAAAAAAAAAAAAAGAAGAAGAAGAAGAAGAAGAAGAAGAAGAAGAAGCTCTTTTTGGTCAATTAAGTTTGAAGAAACAATGACTGACAAAGTTAAACAGCTTCCTAACTGCAGGACATTTCAAATCTTTAATGAGCCACTGTGATTTGTGACTCTTCAAGAGAGAATGCAGCTTTTCCAAATTAACTTGACCACAGAACATCTGAATATCTTAACTCTTTTTCTTTTTTTTCCTTGTTGAAAAAATCTCAAGGGACTAGCGTGCCACAGAACACACTTTGTGAAGTGAGGCCTTAGATTAAAGAACCAACATCTTGATATAGTCCTGTAGAAGGCTCTCAAATACTATGTTTACCCCAAACCTCAGAATGTGACCTTATAAGGAGTAAGGGTCCACATGTAGATGTAATTAAGGTGAGGATTTCAAGATCAGATCATCCTGGACTTAGAGTGGGCCCTAAATTCAGTTACTTGTGTCTTTATAAGAAAAAGAAGAGGGATATTGGAGACCCATCTAGGAGAAAGTCATGCGAAGGTAGAAGTAGAACTTGGATTTATGATGACTCAAGTCAAGGAATCCCTGGAGCCAACAGAAGCTAGAAGAGGCAAGGAATAATTCTCCTCTAGAGCCCCTAGACTTGCGGCCTCCAGAACTGGTTCTGACTGCAGTTCCAGGAAACTAATATAAGATTCTTTGTCAAACAGAACCAGGCAGCGCTTTCCATCTAGGCATATGGAAATCTGAGTGGCCTGATAGATTTGGAAAGGAGAGCTTGTTGCCAAGTGAACAGCTGGACCAGAGTTCCACCATTCTTGCTTGGACTGCTCTGGGAAAATGGGAAGTTTCTCACAAAAGGGCTGACTTTAGACCTAGATAAATTGAAATGAATGAACCTTACAGAAAAGGCCAAAGCCATCAGTAGTCCAACAGTTGTAGGAAGGAAAATGACATGATGGGACAAAGAGTCATTGGTGAGGCTCCTAACAATGTTACTCCTGTCCTAAGGGGATTCTCCCACGGTTTCCAAGTTGCCCGTGGGATGAGAACCCTAAATGCTCTCAACTGTCTTGCCCCTCCCACCTGGCTCTCACATAATACTGGGAAAATTTCCAATTTTGACTTCTCTAAGCATGTTCATGGTTTGTGCTCTTTACCCTTAGTTGAAGAGGGACTTTCTTTCTTTCTTTCTTTCTTTCTTTTTTTTGTCTCTCTGCAGCCTTTCTCCACATTGCTGCCTTAGACATTTATTTCTGACCTATGATTGGGCAGCATCCTAAGGGCTTTCTTTGGCTTAGAGCAAGAAGGAGCTGTGTTAAATAAACTAAACTAGTCTCTAATTACTTGCATGCTTATTGTGTATTAGCAGAAGTGGCTAAAATGTCAAAGAAGCTTTTGCTCAATGGCTTTCACTCTGGAGGCTTAGAGGTTAAGGCGGCTCAGGAGGGCACTTGAGTTACACTGGGCTTTGTGACTGCTATTAACATAAAATAATGCAAGTGAAAGGCTACAACTCCTGCACTCATGACCGTCCCATTCTAAAGACTTGAAACCGTGACTCTCAGAAGGTGATTGGACTTCAGAAACCTACTCACCCAGTGGCTTTCAGTGATGGTTCAACACTTGTCTTTTAGAAGCCTGTTTAGAGTCCCTTTCCCCTGTCTCATCAACAGGGGGCATCCTGGAAGGGACGACAGTGGTGAGGGAAGTGGCTTGAGGAGCAGATCTGGACTCCTGCTTGCTGGATCTGTCCTCTGCCCCTACTGACAAGAGAGAAAATTGAGAGGGAGTCCGGTGCCAAAACAACTTCCTGGTGCCACTGCAGAGAGCAATCTGGCTGGTAGTGGGGAAGTGATTAAGAGGTGGTGAAAGGGGGACTAGTAGAAATTTTTCCCCTGTGACTGATCCATAAATTTTGGAAACCTTGGTGATCACCCCTATTAAAAAGGCAAAAATATGGGTCACCAAGAGGTTATTCCAAGTTCATCCTGAGACACCGGGGCAGTTCTGTAACTGAACTTCTGACTCCTGATTCGTGTTCCACACCACCATTCCAGGATGAACCAGGTTCCCCCTAGCCTGTTGCTGCACTCATAAATATAAGCAGATGAATCCACTTCCAGAATTCTTTTGCCTACTTCTCTGACTTTAAATGTCCATTCCAAACTGGAGTGCAGGAGCAAATACGTCAGGCAGTGAAAGCTTTCAGGGACTGTGCAACAAAGCCAGGAAGCCTAAAAGCAATAGGTAGAAAAAGACCAGAGAAACATCTGGAAAAAATAACAGTGTGCATAATTATGATAACAACTCCCAGAAAGGTCTCGGCTTAAGATTTCCAGGGATTCTCTTTTCCTTATCTGTTGCACACCCCCCAAAAGCAAAGCAGACATTTTTGCCCTGGCGCCTCCCCCCAACCATGCATAACTCCCAGCCCTCTGCGTCATTAAAAATGACAACTGCTTTATAAATCTTTCTAGAGTTTACTTTCGTATTTCTAATATTTATTTGCTTCTAACATGCAGGTGCCACAGACTTTCTTTTAATGATTTAAGATTAAATCATTAACTAACAGACCTCTCTGGAAACAGAGACCATGTAAGAGGCAGTTCCTTCCTTTGGGAAGTGCTCAGGAGACCCTGCTCTGGGCTCTTTCTAAGCAAGACAACCCCTCTTCAGGAGGCTCCAAACACATCCTGTGCCCTTCTCTGTCAGCACTTGTTAAGTCCCTGCTGCAGTGAAGCTGCCCATACATATTTAGATTAAACATCCAAGTAGAAATCTAAAGGAATGGAGGCTAATTCGAGAATGTAAGACCCATTAAACTATGCAAGTATGCATGAACTGGAAAAAGTGGATCCCATACATAGCACTATAGCCCTCAGCTGTTAGCAGGTGTGAGTCAGTCAGTTGTACAATTCATTTGTCTACCTAATTGCACTGAAGATAGGCTTTTACTTTGCCTATAACATCTCTAATGAGTAGGTTTTCAGTTCGATCTAACTAATTAATTCTTGTTAACTTCCTTTGCATTGCTGTTCTTTTAATTTAACCAGAGACAGCCCAGAGTCGCTACTAGTGTTTAGTCTCAACTAGATTACCCCTATTCATTAAGGGCTGTAATTGTTGGTCATACCCTTCCAAGCGGTCATTACAACCTCTGGCTTGCATATTGAATAACAGCAATTTCCTGACTCCAACAGACCCTTGTGTAAGGAAGGAGAAAATGCTAATAAAGAAAGAATAAATGATTCTCAACTCCATTCAGGGCTGCGTAGATTTCTTTTGCAGCAGAAATTGTACCGAGGCGGTAAAGCGGGCTTCTTGCAGGCCCCCTACCTCCACCCTGAGCGAAAACAATAAGAACCAAGTGAAGCATTCCCTGCTACTGTGATTACAGCATCCGTAAAAGTGATTATATGGCTGCTGTAATCAACTTCAATGAAAGCTGCCTGTTAGAGCTTCAATAATTACTCATTTCTGTTAACAGCTTGCTTTCAGTTTAGCACTTTGAGGCTAAGGTGGGGGGTGGGAACTAGGGGCATTTTAATAAAGGATCCCACTCACGTGATATTTTTGGGGGGTAAATGCTTGTGTGTGGGCAAAAAAAAAAAATGCACATGTAAGTTTTTTGTGCCTTTCTCAATAGCAGCCCCCTTTCATTTTAAGCTTAGATTCTATTTAACCAGCAGAAGCACAAGTTCATACAGGGTTCAATCATGTACTGAATGTTTACTGAAGGAGGCACAATAGTTTAAATAAAGTGGTGGTTTTAAATATTTTACCCATTTCTTTAAACAAATTGCCAATCCTTAAAGTCTGTGCTAAATACATTTCAAAAGCAAAATACCACAAGGACCTTTCAATAAAACCTCCACATTGAGTGTTTCATTTACTCGCCTTCACTCCCTCTGCTCTCTTGCTTTGGATGCATTTTATTATTTATTTTCTAGGAGAGGGCAAAGTTTGAGAGAATAAAATTTCTTCTAAATGCCTTCAAATATTTGTTCTCGATGCTTTCATGGTAGGAAATAAAACAAAAGAAGAGATTATTCTAAGCCCAGTGACATCAGTCACTTGGGTGGTCAGGTTTTGGACATTCTGAGCAAGGTGTAAGCAGATGAATGAAGAAATAAATCAGACCCACTAGATCATGCCTCTCACAGGCCTCACTCTCAACATTTCTGAAAAACAAACAAGTTGCATAAACATAATATTTTAAAAACCAGAACAATAGAGACCTTATTTTCATCAAAGCAAGATAACTAAAACACAAAAGTTCTCTGAGTCCAAGCACCATCCAATAAATCGACTCTCCTTTCTGGGCCCCCAAAACATCACTGAACACAGAAAATACTGAAAACCTTACAAGAAAGTTGGACCAGGTTAGATTCCCGTGCCTTTAAAGGTCAGATAATTTGAAAAATTTCTCAAAATTTGTATGTACTTTCATACCAAATCTAAAGTGTTTTTGCCCCCTACAATAAATAAAATTCAAAACACATCAAATTCAAATTCTGGTGCTTTCAAAAAATTGCTTTAAAAATCACCCCTTTAACTTTATTTTTTAAAATATTTCTCAAATGACTAAATGGTTAATGATGAAAGCCTACTAATATTTAGAAGGTGTGGATGAAAAAATTGTGTTTATCAATGGTTATACTCCTTTTGATTTTATTTTCTTTGAAGGGTTCAAATTTCACCTATTTCAAGGTTTCACTGCATTGTCATATACAACACAGAGCAAGAGAGTAGCTTGTCTAGGAAATAAACCTTCTTCAGCAGTACACATGACAATGTTTAGCACACAAACAGACTCCACACTTCTGGGACTTACTGATTATTTAATACTGTAGGAAACAGGTTTTCATTCATCTTTCTTTGTAGCTGTTTCACTGGTTCAAATGGGCTTTGATCTAAACTATATCTTGCTAACCCTAGCTGGTTTGCCTCAGTGGATAGAATGTTGGCCTGTGGACTGAAGGGTCCTGGGTTCAATTCCAGTCAAGGCTACATGCCTGGGTTGCAGGCTAGATCCCCAGTTGGGGACCTATAGGAGGCAGCCAATCAATGATTCGCTCACATTATTGATGTTGTTATCTCTCTCTCCCTCTCCTTTCCTCTCTGAAATCAATACAAATATATTCAATAAATTAATTAATGATGTCTTGCTAACCCTAACCCTCTCTTTGCTCATATCACCCTCAGCTCTGATTTTGTTTCAGAATGAAGCATCCTCCATTGGATTGTGTATTGATGTTTATAGTGCAGCTGACTTCTTACTGAAGTCTGGTTGTGTGTACTGTGGAGGATAGGGGTGAGCTGAGTGTGAAGTGAATGGGCTATGAACTGCTGAGATGCAGAGGGTGGGGAGTAAGTATCCAGAGAGATTTTCCTCATTGGTAGTTCAATAGCACTCCTAGCTTTCTGTCATCAGCAAGAATATAGGATTTCAAAACCAAGTTTATTGTGCTAATTCTATTTTCTTCCGTATGGCCAAGCCATGATTGTCTCATTCTAATTTGAATTGACCTATCATATTCCCCATTAGATTATTTTTGTACTTTTATAAAGAGGAAAACATGAAATTGCATATTTGGGATTCTAATAAATATAGGAAAATCCCTATTTAGTATCAAAATTTTTAGGAAGAAGAATGTAAGTAATATTAATAGAGCTTTAAGACTATTTTATTTATGTTACAACTTAAACATGAAATATAAAATTTAGATTTTGATTAGCATCTCTATAAAATTCACTATATGTGAAACATAAAATAACCAGGGTCATTGGGAAGATTTGGGGGTTATTTTTGGCTTCTGTTTAAAACAGCTCCATTCTACCAATATCTCAAAAAGTTGCCACTAGCATATACAAGCCAGATTTATTCCATACAGGCTAAGAACCTAGCATGCTGTATTCTAAAAAAATGTATTCTCTGAGAAAAGAGATAAGGTGAGCCTTTGAAGTCAAAAGCAAGCAGAGATTTTCCAGGGTGGTTCTTCCACTAAGATTTTTATATTATAGTTGGGTCCTGCAGTTTCTAGTTTAGTGTTTCTTCTGGTTTCTAAACTCTATGGTATCTGTCTTCTTTTGTTTATGTGAAATAGTATAGCCCAGGTGTCTCTAATAAACAGCCAATATTTGATGGGATTCAGGTCTTTCAAGCCAGGGCATCAAAACAGACAAGTAAATTGGTTATGTTCTGACATATTATATTCTTTTTTTAAATCATTCTATTTTTCAATTACAGTTGACATACATTATTATATTCATTTCAGGTATACACCCCAATGATTAGACATTACATAACTTACTAAGTGATCGTCTTGATAAATCTCCCACCCATCTTACACCATACATAGTTATTAGAATATTATTGACTATATTGCCTATGCTGTATTTTACATCCTCATGACTATTCTGTTACTACCAACTTGTGCTTTTTAATCTTTTTACTTTTTTCACCCATCTCCTTATGCCCCTTCCCATAAAGCAACCATCAAAATGTTCTCTGTATCTGAGTCTATTTCTGTTATGCTTATTTGTTAAATTATTTCTTTAGATTCAATTGTTGATAGATATGTATTTATTCCCATTTTATTATTTATAATTTTTATCTTTTCTCCTTTTTCTTAAAGAAGACCCTTTAACATTTCATATAATCTGGTTTGGTGGTGATGAACTCCTTTAGTTTTTCCTGTCTGGGAAGCTCTTTATCTGTCCTTTGATTATAAAAATAGCTTTTCTGGGTATAGTAATCTTGATTGTAGGTCCTTGCTTTTTATCACTGTGAATATTTCTTGCCAATCCCTTCTGGCCTACAAAGTTTCTGTTGAAAAATCAGCTGGTGGTCTTATGGGAGCTCAGTTGTAGGTAACTAACTGCTTTTCTCTTGATGCTTTTATGATTTTGTCTTTAACCTTTTGCATTTTGATTATGATGTATCTTGGTGTGGACCTCTTTGGGTTCATTTTGTTTGGGACTCGGCACTTTCTGGCATAATGTATTCTTTGAACATGAAGATTGGCCTCAAACCTTTTAGCAGGTGATGATTAAGAAAGACAGGCTCAGCAGGTACTGAGAGAAAGTGGTATGTTAGTGCTGTAGCTTCTGGCTGCCTTATCATTAGATAAGCTTTTGCCTCCCAATCATCCACTCCACCAAACACTAGCATTCCCTAGTTGTTGGGATTGGGAGCTGGGCATAGGGAAGAAACTCTACAAGGATTTCCAGTGTGAAGATATTCACAATTAGTCACTTCATTTGCAAACTGAAGGTGCTGGAGTTAATACTCTGTATAATCTTTGCTAGGAGGCAAAATAATGTCATTTTGATCCTCATTGAGGATTCTCTCAATTTGGACCACCTGCCACAGAGCTTTATAAAATGCTTTCAATAAATATTTGCTTCATTTGGTGTTATGGACTTTTTACATTAATTGGAATATCTACCTTTAAAAGAATTATCTTACATGGATTTCTTACTACTGAAAACCTCAAACTTTTCAAAGGAAGGAAGTAGGATTTAAAATAATTCTCTTTGGTTTTAGATTGGCCATAGGGTCCAAGGCCTCACCAATCTATAGAGGAAATGACAAGTGTCTGTTATAAAACTATTTTAATATTATTCACCCAATTTTTCTTATGGTATTCTTGAGTATCCAAACCTGCCTTTTATTAATGTTCCTGAATGTTTGGACATGATTTTGTCTAAAATTCCTAGAAAACTATTGTATTCATCAAACTTCATGAAAAAAATTTAGTTAATATCATATCTGCTTTGGAATTTCCCCTACACTTCAAGATGTTGCTTTTATTATATCTTAAGCTCAAGATATAATGATGAAGAATATGTTAATACGTTGATGATATTGTCATTGGTGAGAGAGTAAAGTGGTATAATTCTTTTGGAGGACAATTAGAAGGAGTCTACCAAAATTTAAAATATGTATATCTTTCAAATTAATAATACTCCTCTAAAAAATTATCCTGCCAAAAATATTTTACAAGTGTATAAGGCAATGTGTATAGAATGTTCACTGTGGTATTATTTGTATTACCATAAAGGAATTGGAGACAACCAAAATATTCATCAATAGAAGAAAAGTTAAAGTATGGCACAGCCATGAAGATAAATGAGAATGATGTGTAAAGATGCCCACAATATACTGCTGAGTATGAAAAAAAACAAGCAATTTTTTTTAAATTGTTTTATTGCTTAAAGTATTACAAAGAGTATTACATATGCCTCCTTTTTGTTTTCTCTCTCCTTGACCTTCCCCTTGCTTCCCATATCCCCCCCCCCCCCAGTGTCTTGTGTCCATTCGTTATGCTTATATGCATGCATACAAGTCCTTTGGTTGATCTCTTACCCGCCCCTCCCCCCCAACCCTCCCCAGCCTTCCCTCTGTAGTTTGACAGTCAGTTCTATGATGCTCTGCCTCTGTATCTATTTTTGTTCATCAGTTTATAATGGTCTTAATTATCCATAAATGAGTGAGATCATGTGGTATTTTTCTTTCACTGACTGGCTTATTTCACTTAGCATAATGCTCTCCAGTTCCATCCATGCTGTTGCAAATGGTAAGAATTCCTCCTTTTTTACAACAGCATAGCATTCCATCATGTAGATGTACCACAGTTTTTTAATCCATTCATCTGCTGATGGGCACTTAGGCTGTTTCCAGATCTTCGTTATGGTAAATTGTGCTGCTATGAACATAGGGGTGCATATATCCCACTTCTAGGAATACAGTGGGGCCTTGAGTTATGAGTGTCCCGACTAACGAGTTTTTTGAGATACCAGCTGTCTCTCGGCCGATTTTTTGCATTGAGTTGACAGAGTAATTTGAATTAACAAGCTCCTTAAGGAGCCCCTTAACGAGCTCAGTCTCGGAACGAATTAAACTCTTAAGTCAAGGACCCACTGTATATCCCAAGAAAAATGCAAGCAATTTTAAGAACAATATGCATGGTATCTTTCCATTATTAGTTTAAATTTACATACATGCATTGACAAAGGATCTAGAAGAATACAAACTTACCTGTACAATGATATCTGAGAAATGGGTCTGGGATTCTGGGGAGTGAATTTTACTTTTGACTTTAGATCCTTTTTAGTTGAGTAATTTTTTTAATAAGTAAAACTTATTATTAAAAATATTTATAATTTATTTTTCAGGATTTAATGAATAAATTCATTGGGAATCTGTAGTTTTAAAATATCTACTATCATTAATCATAGGATATTTCATTTTAAATAATGAAAAAAAAAGATTATTGGGTTCTGGAATAAAATGAGAAATATAAGACACTGAATATCAGAATAAAATCCATTTAGAAAACATAAAAGTAATCATTTCATAATGATTTTATCAATCACATTATGCATCTAGATTGGCTGTTGGGGTTAAAAAAGCAAAATTTTACTCAGGCTAGCTTTTAAAAGAGGCTTTATTTTGGAGAATAAGCATAGACTGGAATTGAAGCTGAAATTTTGGGAATTAAAGAGTTCCTGTAGACAGGTTTTTGTCTTCTCTCTGTGTCAAACATGCTTTTGTTTGCAAGTAAGAAAAGCAATCAAACTGGCTTAAACAATAAAGGGTACTGAGTGGTTTAAGTTTAAAAAACAACAGGCAGATCTATAGCTTCAGAAGCAGTTTGATCTAGCAGCTCCAAAATAACACTAAAGCCCATGTCTTTTTATTTTTGTCTCTATTGTCAGTGGTTCTCAACCTTGGCTGCACATTAGAATCACCTGGGACTCTTTTTAAAATCCTGATTTCTGGGTCTCATCCTCCGGAAATTCTGTTTCTTTGTTACTAATGTTGTGGCCCCACCCAAGAGGTTCGGGGTTGGCAGGAGGTGCTCACTCTTACACCCCTGTCCTTGGTAGCTTGCTTGCCTGCTGCTGCTGTTGTGGCCCCACCCCATAACAAAGAAACAGAATTTCCAGAGGATGAGGCTCAGAAATCAGGATTTTAAAAAGATTCCCAGGTGATTCTAATATGCAGCCCAGTTTGAGAACCACTGCTTTATTGTTATTTCCATGGTGTCAGCTTTATCCCAAGGTTGATCAACTTTGAGATTCCAAGATGGTTACCAAGAGTTCTCAGAAATACACTTTTCTTACTTCTGGCTGGGAAGAGAGAGAGGGTCTCTTGTCTAGCATTCATAAAAAAAACTTGATATGCACCATAATTGCTTGGACTGCATTCCTACCCTTAAGCCAATCTCCATGGCCAGCTGATTATGTGCTTGTTGGCTTAGCTTGGGTCATTGTTTCACTCTGATAGAATGTTTGAAGTCACATGCTCAGAATCACATAGTTGCCTAAATGACCATCAGGGTTGCTAAGAAGAGAATCAATGCTGGGAAGACAATCTAGGAGTGCTCATTGTGGTCTCCTAAAGCATACCTGCTTCTCCATGGCCACAAGCTCCATGCTCCTGTCTCCACTGCTCCGTTTTTCCTGTTTACCATATTTCTACTCCTTTCTACTCCTCTGTCTGCTTACTCCGCACTTCCATCTATCATATTATCACTTTTCAACTTCAACTTCCACAGTGCTGAAAATTTACTTTTATGTTTCTTAATTCATATCTCAAAATTGAGATTCCTATTGGCCCCACTCATTTTTTAAAACCAGACCACAGGTATTGGCCAGCTGCAGATTGGTTGTCTTGAATTAGATGTACACCTCTGGTCCAATGCTCTGTAAATGAGGGTGAAGTTTGGATAGTCCAGCCACATGGTCCAAAACATGGAAGCTTGAGTAAGAAGGGCTTTTCCTGTGGATGGAAATGTAGATGTCTCAAAGTTTGAATAACTGTACCTTTTCTTATGGGACCTTTGGTATATATAATTTCACTTTCCTTTTAGTTTCTTTCATAGTTTGTATCCTATTTGTTTGCTTGCATTTTGGGACTTAATTGGGACACATATTTGTCTTTTGAAAGTTGGGTTGATTTTTGGAAACAGCCAGAAATTATAGAGAGCTGTTTCTGATTAAGGGTAATGAAGGTAGGTATTATAAATTTGTCAAAAATGAGGGGTGACTATAAAAAAGATAAATTATCTTTTGTTGTTCATAAACTGACCCTGAAGGCAATTCCAAGAGGAATTTTAAAAGTGTTTTGAGCAAAAATGACAGCACATTAAATAATTGTGTTATACTCCTGAGGTGATTGCTTCATTTGAAGGACAAAATTCAGGTATTTGTTCAGGTTCGTGAGCACGTGTGTGCATGCCACATTGTTACGTTGTGATTAATCTTCATTCCATAGAAATGATGGAAACACTGGTCTGAACCTAAGTTCAGGAAGAGCTGATATTTAATAGGTAAGCCTTGGAACAGTGGTATTGGGTATTCATAACTGTGATTCCTTCCAATTGGGTCTGATGTTTATTGGTAACTATCAATAAACTAGTGATCTGGTGCACGGGTTCATGCACATTGAAAGGAAATTAGAAGGTGGCCAGTGGAGTGGGGCAGGACTGGGAGAGACGGGCTGGAAACACCCTGGAGCCAACCTCCTGCAGTCCCTCCCTGGCCAGCTGCACCTGGGGTGGCACCGTGGCTCACAGGGCATCTGCAGAGTGAGCGAAGTCCCTCTGGCAAGTGGAGTCCCTCAGCCTGGCCTGCGAGGATCGGGCCAAAACCAGCTCTCCAACATACCCCGAGCAGTCCCAGAGTGCTAGAGGGCACTCTGCAAAATTGCTGTCATATAGGATGTGACACAAGTGTGCAGTAAACCAGATTCAGGGCTGACAGTGCCCCAGCAACAACATAACCCATGGCCAAGGTGGAATCGTGTGACCCCATAAGGAACTGGGCTCCCTCCTCTCTGGTTTTGGGGTGCATCACTGGAGAACCGCCGCTGCCAAGTCATTGTAGCTCTGCAGCTCATGCATTGAGTGTCTGCCCCCTAGTGGTCAGTGTGTGTCATAGCTACTGGTCGGATGGACACTTAGCATATTAGCCTTTTATATATATAGACTAGAGACCCAGTGCACAAAAATTTGTGCACTGGGGGGGGGGGGGTCCCTCAGCCCGGCCTGTGCCCTCTTGCAGTCTGGGACCCCTCAGGGGATGAGCACCTGCTGGCTTAGGCCCACTCCCTGGGGGATTGGGCCTAAGCTGGCAGTCAGACATCCCTCTGGCAGCCCAGGAGCCCTTGGGGGATGTCCACTTGCCAGCAGGGAGCAGGCCTAAGCTTCAGTCGGATATCCTTAGTGCTGCTGAGGAGGCGGGAGAGGCTCCCACCACCACCACTGTACTGGCAGCCGTCAGCCTGGCTTGTGACTGAGCAGAGCTCCCCCTGTGGGAGTGCACTGACCTCCAGGGGGCAGCTCCTGCATTGAGCCTCTGCCCGCTGGTGGTCAGTGTGTGTCATAGTGACCAGTCATTCCCAGTCTTTCTGCTGTTAGGGTCAGTTTGCTTATTACCCTTTTATTATATAGGATAATTGATGACCATTTTAAATATCACCTTTGATTTGGGCTTCTATCATCAACCACTAACTCCTGTGCAGTAAAGAGAAGAAATTATGGGCTATTCTATGGAACACATAAATACCTCAGTAAAACTCAAAGGCCAGGGTCAGGTCATGACTAATCTAGAAAAGGTGTGTAAGAGGTGAATCCAAATTACTATTGTGTCTCTAATCTATACTAATAAAAGGGTAATATGCTAATTAGATTGGATGTCTTCTAGACATCCATCCAGATGTCCTTCCGAACAAAGCCACGGTGGTGGGGGCTGAGGCAGAGGTGGTTAGGGGTGACCAGGCCAGCAGGGGAGGGCAGTTAGGGGTAATCAGGCAGGCAGGCAGAGGCAGTTAGGGGTGATCAGGCAGGCAGGGGATCAGTTAGGGGCATCAGGCAGGTAGGCAGAGTGGTTAGGGGTGATCAGGCAGGCAGGGGATCAGTTAGGGGCATCAGGCAGGTAGGCAGAGTGGTTAGGGGTGATCAGGCAGACAGGCAGGTGAGCGGTTAGGAGCCAGTGGTCCTGGATTGTGAGAGGGATGTCTGACTGCTGGCTTAGGCCTGATCCCCGCATCCTAAACTAGCAGTCGGACATCCCTCGAGGGGTCCCAGGTTGGAGAGGGTGCAGGCAGGGGTGAGGGACCCTCCTCCCATGTATGAATTTCATGTACTGGGCCTCTAGTACTATTATATTTGCTATGTTTCCAGAAGACCTTGGATTTCTTAAGATTTCCACTAAGAACTAAAGACATTTGAGAACAACAATCTAAATAGCATGGCCTTCACTAGTAGTCTTTGTTGAATACTTTCTACAGAGATGTGGGTGATGTGGAATAGGCGATATTACCCCCAAGGAGATTACCATGAGGAAGTGGAGGTGTTTAACTCCTGATGAGCTATTTAGGGGAGAACTGGTTATTTGCCATCATTATTGAGAATGATTTCTTCTTTCTTCCTCATACAGTAATATCCATTTCCTTATACATTCTTTTTATTTCATAAATTTATTTTAAAATTTATTTTTTAATTATCCTGACATACAATATTATATTTCTTTCAGGTATACAACATAGTGATTAGACATTTATACACCTTACAAAGTCATTACACCATAAGTTTAGTATCTGTCTGAAACCATACATAATTATCACATTATTGTTAACTATATTCCCTATGCTTTGCTTTATATCCTTATGACTATTATTATAATTGGCAATTTATAATTCTTAATCTTCTTCACCTTTTTCATTCATCCTTCCAACACTTCTCCCATCTGGTGATCATCAGTTTGTTCTCTGTATTTATGAATTTGTTTCTGTTTTGTTTATTCACTTATTTTGCTTGGTAAATTCCATTTATAAGTGAAATCATATGATATTTGTGTTTCTCTATCTGACTTATTTCACTCAACATAATACAGTGTAGGTCCATCCACGTGGTTGTGAATGGTAAGATTTTATTCTTTTTTATGGCTGAGTAATATTCTATTGTACCACATCTTTATCCAGGTCTTTCAAAGGACACTTAGGTTTTCAATAATCACGAATTAATATCAGGCAAAAAAAGAGTGCTTGAACATAAGGGCCATATAAGTGGTGAGGTATTACCATGATATGATATAATATTATATATATATATAATCAATTGAGACTTGAGTTTGAATTCTGGCCCAGGCAGCAACTAACTGTGTTGCCTTAAGGAAAACCTTTGGAAAGTTTTTCACTTCTTTTCAAACTCTGTTTCATTATATGTGCAAAATAAACAATATCAAATGAATTAATGCATACAAAGTACTCTTATAGTCAACTTCTTATAGTTTCAGCTAAAACATTAGTAATCAAAAAGGGCATACCTTTCACCTTAATCTGATCTGATAATTTGTCATGTTCATTCATACAATATGTATGAAGGTCCTTCTAGCACTAAGATCTCAGTTATCCTCATCAAGACAATAGCAGATAATATGCTTTTATAACCCACTCCAATTCCACCTATATCAATTTTTACCCTTCAGCATTGCCCCTAAAGTTGATTTTTACCTGCTTTTATCTACATGAAAATATTGTAGTGATTTTCCTTAGAAATCAGACTTTTGTTAGGGACGAGCCTGAGTCTGGCAGGGACACAGTTGTCATAGGAGATTGTGGATGTTGGTGGGGGTTGGGGGAATGGGGCAATAACTAGGCATCCCAAGTTGATAATTTATAATTGATCCAGAAGCCTCATCCTACATTTATCCTGAAGTTCCCATCTATGTTCTATTGTTTAATGAAAGAAGAAATTAATTAATTAAGAATATGTGCCAGAAAGCCCAGGGGTTCCATTTTAATGTAAAATAAAAAGCTTACACCTAGTCCAGTGGCTTTAACAATGAAGTTCAACCACAGGGATGGCAACCTTAAAAAGCAAGGCCCAGGACAGAGGGGTGTGTGTCTGAAGACTTTTCTTTCACCACCTACCTTGTTTTGTCTATGGTTAGTTGAATATTGTAGACACGAGGTCATGGTCTTCAGTTTAATCATTTTGGGGGCCTTCAGCATCAGTTTGGTTCAGGGACACAGTTGAAATTCGGAACTCCAGTTAGGCATTTTGCAAATCCTGCTACTTGGTCATGAGGCCAGCATTTCTCTCTCATAGCACTTGTCCCGGTTTTATTTGCTTTTATGGCACCTTTATTTAACAACTGATGAACACCCTGGGAGTGTACATTACTCTTTTTTTGTTTCCCTAGAGACTAGTTCAGTGTCTAGATGGTCAATAACTACTTATTGAATAAATGAATCCATGAAAAATAATGGCGAAGACACAAGAACTGTTCCTGACTATAGCTAAATCTATTACCACAATTATTAAACTAGTAGTGTGAAAATCAATCAACTTTCCTTTCTACAATTATGGGTTCAGGTAGTACCTCCATTGAAAAAGAATGACTCATTGACATGAGGTTGGTTCTAGTTTCCTGATTAGTTCTTCTGTTTCCAGGTAAAATTTTGGAAGCCCCTTTTAATGCTGCCTGCTGTTCATAGGGCCCCCAGGTCATTGCCCCACATAGTGACATCATCTCATTAGTTTTGCAGAAAGGTGAGATTTACAACTTCTGTAGGAGTTTTCCTGTACAGAGTAACAGGAAAGGAAGCTGTAACTGCTTGAATTAGCACAACATATTTGCTTTCCTTCCAGCTTCCATAAATTCTTAGGATGACACAGAATCAACATTTCCGATGATAATGTCTGGCTTGTAAATTGTCCTCCAAATTGTCACCTTTTCATCCTAGCACCACACCTGGAGGACTTAGCTATAGGAATAGCCCTGACCTTTCGCCTTAAGGTCAAGGTTAATTGGTGGCAAGGATACATGATTTGCCATTCCTTTCAAGTTATGCCTTAGGAATTCTACTAGGTTCTTTTTTCAGAAGTATTTGATTTTTTTTTTTACTAGAAAACTTTGTATTGTCAATAACTCTGTTATAAGACTCAACCCAAGATTCTTTTAAAAATGTCAAAGTCACACTTAGCTCCTTGAAAACTGGAGCCCCTAAGAAAGGACTCGCTAGTGATTGCTTGCAGCAGGTAAGTCACAGCTGTTCTTGAAACTCACGTAAATTCCAAGTACTGCAGTCTGAATAAAATATTCAGAAAAACACTTATTTATTAGTTAATCCAGTTATGGTAAAGAACCAAGAAAGACATACATTTTATTTTTAATTTCAAGATAGAAAAGTAAACAGAATCCTAAATATCACATTTCTGTGGACATTCAGAATTAAAGACTAGTACTTTTGACTAAATGTCTGTATACTCCTTAGAGGTTACAAAGAAAATCTTTTATATTAGGACACATTTGAAGGAACTAGGAGAATGTAAGCTGTCCATTCAGGTTGATATTCATAAATTATCTTGAACAATGTATAATATACATAGGAAAATGTAGGTAAGTTCTGAAAACTATTATTTAATTCCATTTTAAATTAGCTCAGAATTTGATCAATAAAAAAATAACATTTTTGTGGAAGGGTAAAATTGGCATTAAGGCTATCCAATGAGAGGAAGGAAGGAAGGAAGGGAGGAAGGAAGGAGGGAGAAGGAAAGAGAGAGAGAGAGAGAGAGAGAGAGAGAGAGAGAGAGAGAGAGAGAGAGAGATTGCTTATTTGTAGGCTCCCTATGGCTGCATATTGTATATATTTCTCCAGCAATGCTCACCTCCCTCACCCTGGCTCTCACCTGAGCTTTCTCATTCTTGTTTGGCAGACTTCCCTGAGGAACCATCATCTCTGGTAATGGGATTTTAAATGACTAATAATCCAAGGCAAAGACAAACAGGTTGGGTCCTGCTTCTTAACCCCTTGAATGTTATGCATTGAAATAAATTTATTATCCCAAAGAAGAATGTTTGCCCATTGTAGCAGAAAAGCATTTGCTTCCATCATCTTGCGCAATCACTGTTTTAATCTGACCAAAACATTTAGAAATTGTTTCTGTCTTTGTGAAGTAGAAGTTCAAAAAAATGACAAAATAGGACCACAATTGGACAACTTTTAGTATTATCTGGATTTGTCTCTAAAACAATATTGTTTTTAATCTTGGAGAAATAAAAACGGAAAGACTTTAAGTCAGTTGACCAAGTACCCAAGCTACTTCCTGTTAGAAGCCAGGAGACAGCTTTTGCTCTATTTGAGTGTGTGTTTGCTCTTTCTGAGCAGAGAGCAGTCATTAGGAAGGGTTTTTCCTATTGCCATTATTACAATAGGCCTGCAGTATAGATTGGGTAAACAACATATTCTGGGGTAAGATTTTTATGGATTTCAAGTGTTTGTGTTGACTCCAGAATATATGCTCCTCATTTCCCTCCCTAGTAGCTATAATTTCTATTTTGTAAAGCATGTATTTCTTAGGAAACAGGCTCTTCTCCTGACATTAGGGTTAGAGCATGTAAACCAGGCCAAGCCTGTGAATGCATTCCCTGGCCCAGTCTCAGTGATGTTGAAGGGGGTATGTGACTAAAGCTGGTCCAATCAAAGGATAATCAGGACTTGCTAGAAATGCTGAAGTAATGCTCTTTTTCTTCCCCAACAAGGAAGAGGAAGCAGGTAGGCCAGGAGATTGGGGACCTCATCTTAGCACCACAATAGGAGTCCTCTTTAGGAAGAAGTGACATTACAAAAGGCCGAAGAGAGAAAAACTGGAAATAGGTAATTGGTGGGAGTATTGAATGACTGGATTAAACCTTACTTAATATTTGCCATATTTCTGCAGTATAAATTCTTTTTTAATTTAAATTAGTTTGAGTTATGTTTCACTTAACTGTAATTGGATGCATTTCAATTGACCCTGTAATAAGTGCTGGAAGGCAGTATGGTTGTAGGACAGGAGTCAGGACTGGAAATCAATTATGAATTTACCATGAGTGTGTCATTAACTGGGTGTGTCTCCCTCATCCATGCACAGATATCCCAAGGTTTTCTTCTCAGAGATAAATATGGAGCCTCTGAAATCTCTACCCTCATAAAAATGAGTATAAATATTTATGTGTTGTATTGAGATGATCAAAAGCAAATTTTTAGGAAAGATGAGCTATTCACTGGTGTGTGTGTGTGTGTGTGTGTGTGTGTGTGTGTGTGTGTGTGTTTATAAGTGCTGATAGAAAATGGTTCTGTGAGCTGGAGTATGTTTATGTATCACCATTGGCCTCCACATACTCCCCACCATGTGAAATTCCAGTGGACAACAGAGAGGAAGCATGGAAGGTGACAGTATTGGACAGAGGGTATCTGAGTTAGGCTGCATAATTGAGTAACAGGTAGAGTGTGGGGAATAAAAAATATTATATTTAAAAAATAAGTAGCAATTTAAAAGAATATCTTTTACTGAAGAGATTTTTTTAAAAAAATAAGATGGTCAAAAGTCATGTCATATATCAGGCATCTAAAACAACATTTTCTCTTACCTGTGGAAGGATCTGCCACAGTAATTTAAGCAGAGAGAAGGGCAAAGCCTGAGGCCTGGAAGGATTCTGAGAAATGAGCAAGAGCAATCCGAGGTATGCAGAAATGCAGAAAGCTTTGCCTTCGTCGGCATTTCTGAAACCTGGTGGGATCGTGCTCATAACCAGAATGCAGGAAGTCCTATCAGGGCATTAGAATTCAAGAGAGCTAATTTTGGGGAATTAAAATAAGAATCTAGTGAGTATGGTATTGAAGGAGGGAATACTAAGACCCAGGAGAAGGGCAGGCTGCTGGAGTATCCACCATAATTAAAGCAGATTACAATTGCTCTGAGAAAAGAAGAATGCAAAGAGTAAGAGTATCCAACGTGCCTGATCAAGACTGATGGGACAGGGGCTCTGTAATGGCAGTGAGGAAATTGGGAGGGAACCCTAGAGAAATTTCTCATAATACCTATTCTTTTTTTTAAGAGGAAATGATAATTATGATAAAACCAGAACGAATAAGCTGAATAAAGGAGCTAAGTTGAAGAACAGGCATTTGCACCTCATATGGAAAGCAAAAGCAAGCAAGGCAACTAATATAAATCAGAATAAATGAGATAATGCTTTGTTTTTAAACTCCTTTAAGAAAAAGGGCATGAAAAAAACACTTCCAAAAATACTGACACTTCTGTTAGAGTCACAAAGCAGGAAAAGAATTTGAACAGGTACACTGACATATTTGGAAATCCACAGAACTAGATGAGAGACATAAAACAGCTGATAAGGAAGACAGATGTTTAGACCCACTGATTTTCCTCTCTGTGAAAAGTGGGAAAGCGAGTGTGCAGGAGGCTTTGCATATGTTTGATACTTTCTCTCTCCTTTCATTCAATTTTTTTATAGAAGCTACATAAAAATTACCTGTACTTTCTATCTAATTATAAAATAAAATAAAACACACTGGTCAACACATTAGAAAAACTGAGGAATGTTAACAATTAAGCAAAAGTGTGTAATGTGGAAAGAAGGTAGTGAATATCTAAACACTATGGATATAAACAAAGAAAATACTCTTGGGAAGCCCTGACAATACCACCTTAATGAAATTAAAAATCATCCCGCTCAACTTGACACGTCTGGACCATGACAGCAGCACCACTCACAGGAAGGCTGTACAGCAGATAATCCTCAGCAGGTCCACATGATGGTCTACAAAAAAAAGGCACACATGTTTATCAGCTACCATCGCATATTTGTGGAATGTTATGTATTGGTTGACCTTTATGGGCAATTCCTACCGTCAACTGTTCTGCAATTTAGTTGCAAGCAAGGTAACGCATATGTAAAAATAGCTTACAGGGTAAAGCAGTAAATGTTAAGTTCACTTTAGGCTGAGGAGTCTACCAGTGGTCGGCAAACTGCGGCTCTCGAGCCACATGCGGCTCTTTGGCCCCTTGAGTGTGGCTCTTCCACAAAATACCGACTTCTGCACATGGGCCACGAAGTTTCAATCACACTGTATATGCGTGTCTGCACGTGGTAAAAGAAACTTCTAGAAGAGAACAAGAGCAAATATTGCCATATTGTCATAATCTTGGGAAGGGAAAGATTTCTTAAGACACAAAAAGCACTAATCATAAAATAAAAGGTTGATAAACTGAACTACTTGTCAATGAAAAGATGCCATTAAAAGAATGAAAAGACAATCCACAGACTGAGAGAAGATATTTGCATAAAATTATATCTACATTTATATATGCATAAATATTTAAATATATGTAAAATATCTGACCAAGAGCTCATATTCGGAATATAAAAAGAGATTTTACAGAACAATAAGAAAAAGACAATTGCCTAATAAAAGAAATGGTCAAAGACTTGAACAGGCACTTTATAAAAATTATATTCAAATGGCTAATACACATATGAAAAGGTGGCCAATGTGATTGGTCAGCAGGGAAATCAAAATTAAAATCATAATGAGATACTACTATGCATTTAGCAGAATGGTGAAAATTAAAACTTAATATCAAGGGTTGACAAAGATGTGGAACAAATGAAATTCTTATACATTACTTGCTGGTTGGAGTATAAATTATTTCAACTAGTTTGGAAAACTGGTAGTTTCTATGAACCTGAATACTCATGCACCCTCTAACCCAGAAATTTTACTTCTAGAAATATACCCAACACAAATAAGTGAGTATGTTTACAAAAATACATATACAAGAATATTCATTGTAGTTTTATTCATAAAAGCCCCCACAGAGAAAAAACATTTGTCTATCAATAAAAGATTAAATAGTTAAGTTGTGTTATATTCACATGATGTAGCTAAATGTGTATTTAAAACAAACAACTCTATAGTGATATCTCACTATGTTGAATGGAAGAATAAGGCTGAGTGAAGGGAGATGGACACAAAAGAGTACACACCATACAAGTGCATTTATGTGAAGTTCAGAGTAGGCAAAACTAATCTCTGGTGATAATGGTCAGAATAGTGGTACCCTTTGGGGAGCATAGTCTGACAAGGGAATGAGGGAGATTCCTGGGGGGACTGATAATTGTTCTGCAACTTTATTTCAATAATAGTTTCTTGGGTGCATAGCATATATAAAAACTTACTGAGTTGTGTACTTTATGTAATTCGCCACCTCTCAATTAAGATGGTAGTGGAAAATAAAGTTGAAGAGGAAATTAAATGAAAATAGCACATATAAAGTTTTTCACAAAATCTCTCTCTATATAAAACCCTAATATGCAATTACACCCAACAGTGGAAAAACTGGTTGCTATGACATGCGCTGACCACCAGGGGGCGCACAGAATATGGCGGGCATCAGCAGCAGGCAGCAGAGTGCAGATGCCTGGGCATTGGCCATGGCGGGATCGTGGAGCAGATGAACGAACGGGGGTGACAGACCAAGGCGGGGCACTGGTTGCTGTCATCAGGGCAAGCCTCTGGTGGTTACTGAAAATTCTTTGCTCCCACACGCCGCAGTCCCGCCCAGCACTCACACCTGCTGCCGGCCCGGTGTGCACCCACTGCCAGTGCTGGCCCTGCTTGCATCCTCAGCCAGTGCCGGAGCTGCTGCTTGCACCTGCTGCCGGCACCTGGTGCCAGTCTCGATCTCTTGGCACCATCAGTGGGTGCAAGTGGCAGCTGCTGGCCCTGATCTCCCTTGAGGGCTTCTCCACCTCCCCCTGCTCCTGAGGGGTGATAGGGGCAGCAGCCGCTGCTCGCACTCGCTGCTGGTGCCAGCCCCAATGGCTTGGTGCTGTCAGCAGATGCTCTCTGTCAGCGCGTGGGAGTGGCGGTGGAGGGAGCAGGGCTGCCGGCCAACAGGGGACCAGGGACCACAGCAGGAAGGGCCGGGTGGGGGTGTGGAGTATGGGCCAAGACCTGTCCCTGTACCCACCACAGCCTCACAGCCCACAGTTCCTTTTAAGGTACATGAATTCGTGCACTGGGCCCCTAGTAGATAATAAATATGTATTTCTTTCCACATCCTTTCAGGGGTTAGGGATCTGAATGTGGACTGTGTCAAAAGACAGGATGAGAGTGTGGATACTGTTTTGTGGGCAATAAGAAGCCACTGCAGACTTTTGGGGCAAAGTTGATGTCTTAGAAAGATTAACCAGGTAGAAAAGAGTTTGAAAGGGGCGGAAAAGAAGAGGGGCAAAGAGACTCCTAAAGAGGTAGCTATGAAAATGCATCAAGAATACAGTGTGCACATGAAAAAGCCTATTTTCCAAGCTGAGGTTACAACAACAAATCAGTTTTAGTTTTTAAAGCAATTGCATGAAATCCCATTTGCATTTATGTTCAGGAAGTTTAGTATTTCACTTTTGAGGTTCGCTCAGTTTAGAATTGTCCAGGAACTCTGGGGGATTGCACTGTCCAGAGGATGACAGAACAATTCCATGTATCAGCTCCACACCCGTGGGGATGCAGTGGGGCCTGCATGCCTTTCCCAGGAAATCAGAATAACAGATTTAATGCCAATTTTAGTTGCATAGCTATATTTTTCTTCAAACCCCAACACTGTTCCAGAGTGGCTAAATCCAGAGGGCCTTTCAGACACAGGTACGAACTATGCTGGAACCAGTTCTGCAACCCAAACTTTAGGTGTTTGTATTGAGGTCAAGTCACAGCCAGTCCCCGTGTCCCTATACTTACTAGTAGGTTTGACTTTGGGGCCTCTGGGGATCTCTCATGTAAGTGGACCTTCAACAAAGCAGCTATAGTCCAATATGAGAGCTACCCCTTTCCTTGAATCTTAAAGAAACAGAAAGCCTTGGTTTCCTTATTAAAATTGGTCAACTCCACTTCCAGAACTTTCTATATTATGGATGCCAAAAGGTGCCATCTTGTTCAAGCCACAGTAGGGCTGTACTATGGTCTTTTCCTATGGTGATGAATCTTCACGGCCCTTTCCCATGTTTTCTTAACAAGAGGGGCTCACTCAAGTGGACCCTCTCACAGTGTGAAGATCTGTCCTGAAAGTACTCAATGTTTTCATCTTTGGGCAGAAAAGCAGCTGAAATCATTTCTAGGATTCCACCTCTCCAGGTAAGCAGAGTGTTATATAAATGGGCCTTGCTAGAAAACTCAGGTTAAAAAATTAAAAATCAACCTAACCTAAGCTCATTTGTTTCCATTTAGTATAGAATAAGTGATTAAAAATTCTTATGTGTCATATGCTAAAACAACTGATGACATATTTTAGATAAAGATCAAATTAAACTCAGATTTAGACATGCTTATTTAAAGAGACTAACCTAAAAATAAAATAAACAACAAGAATCAGTGTTTTTATAGATTGTCCCTCAGCCCAGCCTACACCCTCTCCAATCTGGGACCCCTCCGGGGATGTCTGAATGCTGGTTTAGGGATTGGGCCTAAATCGACAGTCGGACATCCCTCTCACAATCCGGGACCGCTGGCTCCCAACCATTCACCTGCCTGCCTGCCTGATTGCCCCTAACTGCTTCTGCCTGCCAGCCCGATAGCCCCCTAACTTCTCCCCTGCCAACCTGATTGGTGCCTAACTGCTCCCCTGCTGTCCCGATTGCCCCCAACTGCCCTCCCCTGCAGGCCATCTTGTGGTGGCCATCTTTGACCACATGGGGCGGTCATCTTGTGCAAGGGTGTGATGGTCAACTTGCATATTACATGTTTATTATATAGGATAGTGGGATAAGAACTAGACTTGGAGCTGGAAAAACTGAATTCAAATCCTTGCTGTGTTGTTAATTGGTTGTGTGACCTTCTGGAGTTTATTCCTTTCTCTGAGCTTTAGTTTTCACATATGAAAAACAGCATCTTCAAAGAGTTGATGTGAACACTCAAGGAGACAATGTACTATATGAACGCATCTGGCACACATACGTTTCTCCCTACAGCAAAATGTCAGACAGTGTTTGTAAACTGAAGATTGACTGGGCGTGGGAGAAGAAGCTTTCCTATAGATGGGTTTCAAAGCCAGTAGTTAGTCCTTATTTGTTTATTCATTTGCCTTTGTTAGTGATTTTGAAAATGAAGCAAACCAGATAAAAGTGACAGTAAATCATGAGGTTGAAATTGTGAAGCAAACTGAAGAGTAAATTCTAAGAGGTAGTTTTATAAGGACATAAATTGTTTTAAATGGGTGATCATTTGCTTGGGCCTGCCATAGGTAACACTGGATGAAGAGGCAGAAATTGCCTTAGACACGATTAGAAACAGACCTATTGTCCTTGGGTCTCAGTGCAGGAAACAGAGACCTCTACCTTTTAAAAGGCTAGGTTACCACAGTTGCATAAATGTCAACACCAAAAGGAAAAAGAAATATAGAATCCAGAGCAGAATAATGCTAAATGGTTACTGGAAATAATTTATCAAAAAGAGATTAAAGAAAGTGTGTAATTCTACTGAATAATGACAGAATTGGATAAATGCATTGGATATGACAAACATTTTCAAGTGTTTGAGATGGAAGTAAAGAAATTAAAAGGACAGAAAGAACAGCAAAATAAAAAGAACTAAACCTTGACTAGGTAATACTTAGACTTGATTTTAAGAAATAAATATGACCTTTCTGACAGTGGGAGCTTCATGTAGAAGTAAGAAAACATAAAATAGAAATATCATCCATTAAAAGATGAATAATAGCCATCTCCTAGAAGATTTTGAAATTTTTATGCCAAATGGAATTTGGGGAACTATGCCAGTCATTTACCAAGTTTTTTGTTTGTTTGTTTGTTTTTTTGTTATTTTTTTTTCTTAAATTGGAAACACAAATGGTTTGTTTATTTTCTTCCTCAAGGTATCATGATGATTAAGTAAAGTGTCATTGTCCGTACATATCAACAAAGAGAAAGACATTTCCCTTCTTGCTTTAATTTTTAATTCTTGGGGCTCTCAAGCTGTAAGTAGATGATCCTTTGAACATTCTGGCCTCGCCAGTCATTGATCAATTCTCTAGTGCTCTTGACTTCCAACCTATCTCAGCCACACACTCCCATAGGTAGTCTCGACCTTATCATTATCAATAGCTAAACCTCTGGATAATCTCAGTTTCATGCATTCAGTATCAGTTCTTATCTGTGCAGCTAACTCCCTCTGGTCCATCTCCAACAATTCTTTAATCCCATTGTGATCTTCCATCCTTGATTCTACCAGCTTTTCTGCATCTTTCTACTTGCTGGTCTTCCTTCCCTCACTGCCTGGCTTAAATTCCATGTCCCATTACTATAATCACTCTCTTGGTCATGATCTCACCTATTTTCCCCATGCCCAGAATCTTTCCTATAGTCTATTTTTATTGTGAAGCCAGAGTGATCTTTTTAAAACTTATGTGAGATAAGTTAATTTCTTGCTAAAATACTCCACTGCCCCCCCCCCCTTTTTTTATTATAAAAAACCTAATAGCTATAATGGGAAAGCTAAACTTAGTATTTTCACATTAAGTCAGGCTCCTCAAATGAGAATGAATACTCTCTGCTTGGTAATTTTCTGGCAGAAGCAAATGAATAACTTTTTTTTTTTTAATAGGAAGTCATTCCTAATTTAGAGTTTGGTGGTTCCCATAGATGAAGATCACTTAAATATGAACACATGTGACCATGAGTGAATGTCAGCTAAAACAATGAACAAAGATCTAGATTTTTCAAGGACTTCAGTTATTAAATTGGTAGGTATACAATATCAAATATTAAAGTATACAAAATATGTATAGGGCATAAAATGAGATAATTTACAGGAGTCCTGAAAAATTCCTTAAAAGTTTTGGAAATAAAAAAACAAAATTTAGCTCTAGCTGGTTTGGTTCAGTGGATAGAGTGTTGGCCTTCCGACCAAAGGATCTCGGGTTTGATTCCAGTCAAGGGCACATGCCTGGGGTTGCTGGCTCCATTTCCAGTAGGGGGCATGCAGGAGGCAGCCAATTGATGATTCTCTCTCTCATCATTGATGTTTCCATCTCTCTCTCCCTCTCCCTCCCTGAAATTAATAAAAACATATTTTTTTAAAAAATTAAAGATAAAAATATCATTTTAATTAGAAACAGATACTGGTAGAAAAAGAATTAATAAAATAAATGTAGATCTGAATAGATTATTACATGTCATCCAGAGAGACAAGTGGATAATATGAAAAACAGGGTAAGAGACCTGGACGCTGGAATGAGAAGTCTAACAGACATCTAGTAGGAGTCATAAAGAGAAACTAGAGGGAATGAATGAGTTTTAATAATCAATTAACAGCTCAGAACTTCCTGGAACTGATAAGAGTGAGCAAAATTTTATCAAGTTGTAAAAATAAGAAGACATTTACTTCTAGACATAGTGTGGTGACTCTGCAATTGTTGGAGACAAAAAGAAAAATCTCAATAGCAGCCAGTGAGAAGGGATCACTTGCAAAAGAATGATAATTACCAACAGAAGAGTTTGCATCAGCAATAGCAGACACAATAAAAGCAGAAAAAAATATATTGAAAGAAAATAGCTATACACCTAGAATTGTGTATCTAGTAAATTATCTTTCAAAAATGAGGCTATAAAAAGGTTTTAGTATAAACAAAACACGTTTATTGTCATTTTATCATCTGCAAATCTTCATTAAAGGAACTTCTAAAGAAAGAATATGCTTCAAGTCAAATAAAAATGAGTCCAGGAGGGATGGTAGCAATGTAAGAAAAGATGAGAACACATGATTTACTAAACTCAAAAATAAGTTTTAAAGTATGTTGTCTGTATAAATTAATTTAAAATAATATTTAATTTATGGAGTTTAAAGAGACAGGATTGAAATACTGGACATGGCTACCACATCAATGAAGAGTGGGGCTGGTCAGAGTAAAAATGTTCTAAAATTTTTATATTATTCAGGATAAGAAATTATAAAATTTACACTGCATTAAGTTAGCATGCAAGTAAAAATTTCAAGAGTGACCTTTAAATTATAGAAATAGTATACATAACTTTTAAACTGAAAAAGGGAAGTATAATAATAAAAAAACAAAATTAACTTTCAATCAGTAATGAAAAGCAATAAAAAAAGGCAAGTTGGTAGAAACAATCTAAAAGTATCATTATTTATAATAAATACAGGTTAAATATGCTAATTAAATGACAGTTTGCTATATTGATTAAAAATAAAATCCATTGACATACTGTTACAAGAAATTCCAGCAACTTTTAAAGATATAGAAAGGTTGAAACTAATAACACAAAAATAGGCAAATACTAACCACAATAAAAGTAGAGCAGCTGTATTAATGTTAAAAAAAGAGACTTTAAGTAAAAAAATAAAATAAACATTATTGGGGAGTAATAGGATTATCTATTTAATTATAGCATTTTACACTTACCAAAAGTGTATAACTATACCATTCTTGAGTTGACCTACTAACGTAGACTCAAAATATGAGAAAAATAAGTATAGAGTTACAAGGATAAATGGACAAAATCCCTATTGCAGTGAAAGATTTTAACATGCTTCCCTCAATTATTAAGTCAAGTAAACACTATATTGGTAAAGATAGAGAAGAATTAAGCTTTTCATGTTCAAAAATGATACAATGGACATCTATAGAATTCACCCTCAAAACAGACAATACATATTATTGTCAATACATATGAGATATTTATAAATTTTACCACATATTAAGACATAAACTGAGTCACAAAAAATTTCAAAGAATTGTTATTATATAGATTATATTCTCTTTCCAGAGTGCAATTAAATTAGAGGTCAATAACAAAGATAAATTAAAATCTGCACATTTTTGGAAATTAAAAACATACCATTCTTCTAACTTACTCTTGGGTTAAAACGAACATCACCAATATCATGTAAAATTTATCTAGAAATGAGGGATACAACAATATTGTATACTAAATCTTATGGGAAGCAGGTGCAAACAGATTTTGAGGGCCATTTATAATCTAAAATTATTACATTAAAAAAGAATAAAGGCTAAACATTAATAGGCTACATATCCAATTTAATAATCTAGACCAGTTATTCACAAACATTTAAGTGTTAAGACCATGTAACACTCTTAGTAATTATCAAGGCCCCTAAAGAGCTTTTATTTTTAGGCTTTTTTCAATAATTAAATAATATTTATTAAGCCACAATCATGACACATTCATATCTAATATATTTTATGGTAATTTCAAACAATTAAAATAGAAATAAAATTAAATTAAAAAGAGCTTTTATTCATGTAATTATAACTGTCAATATTTATAGAATTAGAAGTAAATTTTTAAGACACTATGGACTCATTTAAAAATAATAACACATCATATATACCTTACATTTTAATAAAATATATTTTCCCAAACTAAAGAATTTAGTTGGAAACGTAGAATTGTTTTACATTATTGAAAATCTCTTTAATGTCTGACAACAGAAAAGAACTAGATTTTCACATCTGTTCCTGCATTTAACCTGTTATAAAACATTAGTTTGGTTGAAATGTACAAAAGTATCTGGCCTCACCCAGACATGTATCGAGAAAAGGAGGGTATTTTAACAGCCTTTTTACATGATTGTGAAAAATTTTTCTTTGATACTATGCCAAATCTCCACTAGTGATAATCTTTTAAAGGTTAGTTGCAATGTGGAATCTGAAACCACATCAGTGAATCTTTCATGGTCTGTTACACTGAAAGCTATCAGTATGTCTTGCACTTTAAAAGGATTTTTTACCCATGCATGATTTTGTAATACTATGTATTGATAATCAAGAAAATATTGGTACACTAAGTTGCAAAGATCTTCTGAATGTTGACATATTTTATTATCTTATAACAGAAAAACACACTTATTAAAATCACCACTGATTTCATTTGAACAGCCTTTAAGTATTGGCAAACTGTCAAGCTCACTGACAGATACAATGCTAAATTCCAATTTTACTTGAAAGCTCAAATTTTGACATTGGTAATAAATATTTTCAGTTGTTTTCAGGCTCATTTCATTCATTTTGGGGAAAATGTCTGCCAAATATTAGAAGCCTAGTACCCATAATCTGTCTAGTTCTTTTTTAAAGTTAAAATGGTGTTCCATGATGAAAATGGCTAGTTGAGCTTGCAACTCCAACAGTTACGTAAGTGCTTTATGTATAAATCCCAATTCCACAGGTATAATATTTTAAAAATGCAAGCAGGGATTAACATTTAATAAAATAATTTCATTAAAGACATTATTAAATAAAATTGGCATTTATTTTTATAGCAAGAATGCATTGGTGAAAAATATAATGACCACAGCCTTGATTTGTGCTGAGGTTCCAGCAATTTTATTCACCCTTGTTTTTGCACTGTCAATTTAAGGTAACATGGTGAAAAAGTCAAATAACAACCTAGCATTATTGTGCAAATAGGCTTTTTAAAAATATATTTTTATTGACCTCAGAGAGGAAGGGAGAGAGAATCATTGACTGGCTGCCTCCTGCACACCCCCACCTGGGGACTGAGCCCGCAACCCAGGCATGTGCCCTTGACCAGAATTGAACCTGGGACCTTAAATCTGCAATCAGACCTCTATCCACTGAGCCAAACCAGCTAGGGCTGTGCAAATAGTTTTGACCTCACCTCCTGAAAGATTCTCAGGGACCCCACAACCTTGAAGAAATCTACAGACCAGCTGTTGAGAATCAAAAAGTTAGACCAAGGTTAAATGAACTATGTGAACCAAGAGCCAAATCTTGCCCCTGTTTTTGTTAATAAAGTTTTATTGGAACATAATCATGCCTATGTACATATTGCTATGGCTCTTTTCCTGTTACAATGGCGTAAATTGAATAGTTACAACAGAGACTGTATGGCTTACATTATAAGACCTAAAACATTTATAATCTGGCCCTTTATGGAAATGTTTGCCAACCCCTTAAATAAGCTATAACAATAGAATTAATCCAACAAATGTATTTGAAAGAGGTAATGAAGATCAAAAGTTAGTGTGGCTTGGCCGGTGTGGCCCAGTGGTTGAGTGTTGACCCATGAACCAAGAGGTCACTGGTTAGATTCCTGGTCAGGGCACATGCCTGGGTTGTGGGCTCAATCCTTAGTGGGGGATGTGCAGGAGACAGCCCATCAGTGATTTTCTCTGTGATCAATATTTCTACCTCTCTATCCCTCTCCCTTCCTTTCTCTCTAAAAATCAATTTAAAAAATATCTAAAAAATGTTAATGTAAAAAAAAATAATGTAATATAAAGGATGAATAAAGATAAATGCCAATCCTTTTAGACTAATGAAATACAAAATCCTCCAACAAAGAGTCATTTTAAAACATAAAAGGATATTTATAATCAGCATCCATAATGATAAAAGGGGGCTAAGATATGACATATTTAAAAATAAGAGATAAATATGAATAACTGTATGTTAATAAATTTTAAACTATAAACAGAAAGGACAAATATTTTAAAAATCTGAATTTCAAAATCTGACAAAAGAAGAAACAGAAAGTCCAAATAGTACTATCATTATTAAAAAAAAAATCTGAATTAGTGGTTGAAAATCTCACCTAGAAAAATAGTAGGAACAGGTGGTTTTACATACAAGTTCTGCAAAATAGTCAAAGAATATATTCTTTCAAATTTAAATTTTCCTAGAAAATTGAATAAAAAGAAACTCTCTAATTATTAAATAAAGCTAGTATTACTTAATTTAAAAATACAGGAGTAAAAGAATGAAAAAATTACAGTCTAATTCTACTCATAATCATGAGCTTGACAATCTTGAGCAAATTATTAGAAAACTGGACATAGTAGTGCATGAGAAACACTAATTCAGCATGGCCAAGTTTAATTTGTCCCCAGAATGCATGGAAAGTTTAGCTTTAGAAGCTTAATGAATATAATTACTTTAGTAATAGATTAAAGAAGAAATATATATAGATATAGATTAGGTATAGATATAGATATAGACATATAGACATATAGATATAGATATAGATATATATAGATAAAGAATTTGATAAAATTCAACACACATTCATGATTTAACATCCAAAAAAAATTCTTAGAAAACTAGGAATAAAGGAAACTTTTTAGAAAAACCTGTAATAAACATTGGCTCTTAATTGTCAAAAGTTAGAAGAATATGCTTTAAAATCAGAAAGCAGACAAAGGTGTTCACTGTCACTAATTCTATTAAACATTTTACTGGAGGACCTAGTCAGGACAATAATAAAGTTTTTTAATGCAATTAAATTAAAATTGGAAAAGATGAAACAGAATGCTTTTATTCTCAAATTATCTTATTTTATACATGAAAATCTATAGAGGTGTTTGGAATTAAAATGAAAATTTACTAAAATGGCTGGATATACAACCAACACTTAAAAATGAATTACACATCTATATATGGGAAACAAAACAAAAATTATATATAATTTCAACAAAATATAAGATACCTAGAAATAAATATAATGAAACATTTAAGACCCATTTGATAAACATTTAAAATTTTAATGAAATACACAGAAGAGCTAATAAGTGGAGATGTAAACCATGATCTTGGATAGGAAATCTTAATATGTAAGAATTTCAGTTATTCCCAATTTTAACTATAGCTTATTGTTTTTATAAAAATCCTCAAAGGAACTTGATAAGGTGATTATAAAATTTACATGTTGGAACAAAGGCCAGAGAATTGTCAAGATTTTGTAAAGAAGAATAACAACCTAGAGTATTTTGCTATTCTGTATTTCAAGAGTATTATAAATGTACTAGAGGCCTGGTGCATGAATCCATGCACCAGTGGGGTCCCTTGGCCTGGCCTGCGGGAACGGGCCAAAACTGGCTCTCTGACATCTCCCGAGGGGTCCCAGATTGCGAGAGGGCCCAGGCCAAGCTGAGGGACCCCATCAGTGCACAATTGGGCCAGGGAGGGATGCAGGAGGTTGGCCAAATGGGGACTCCAGGAAGACTCCAGGGTGTGTCCGGCCTTTCTCCTTCAGTCCCGATAGGCCGGACTCCAGCAACAAGCTAACCTACCTGTCGAAGCATCTGACCCCTGGTGGTCAGTGCACGTCATAGTGAGCAGTTGAGCTGCCTTAGCATATCATTAGCACATTATGCTTTGATTGGTTGAATGGATGACCAGACACAGCATATTAGGCTTTTATTATATAGGGTAGTATCTCAGACAGTGTACTGGCACAGGGATAATCAAATTGATCAATGCAACAGAATAGGAAACTCAGAGACAAATCCACTTTTACATGGAAACTTGATAGAATTTTTTATAAGTGTTCACTATGACACAGGTGGCATAGCAGTTCATTGGGGGAGTATGTACCACACAGTAAATGATACTTGGACTATTATCCATGTGGACAAAAATGAAATTGAATCTCCACCTCCAGTAGTTCACAAAAACAAATTCCAGGTGGATTAAAAATTAAATTAATAAAGTCAAGCTTTAAAACTCTTAGAAGTACTTATAATACAATTTTGTTCTACAAAAATATAACTTTGTGAGCAAGCTTACCGCTATTTGTAAAAAGTGTCATAAGCAAAGTGAAAAGATCAATAGAAAACTAGAAGTTCCATATACTATTGGATTACGTGTTCCCCTTTTACCCCTCAAATTCATATGTTGGAGCCATAACCCCTACTGTGGTCATATTTGGAGAGTGGGGCCTTTGGGAGCTTATCAGGATTAGATAAGGTCATGAGGATGGGGTCCTCATGATGGGATTAGTGCCCTCAGAAGAAGAGATCTCTCTCTCTCTCTCTCTCTCTCTCTCTCTCTCTCTCTCTCTCTCTCTCTCTCTCCTATGTGAGGACACAATGAGAAAGTGGATTTCTGCAAGCCAGGAGTAGTGTTCTCACCAAAACCCAACCACACTGGCACCCTGACCAGTCTTCCAGGCTCCAGAATTGTAATAATTTTTTTGTTGTTGTTTAAGCAAGTCTATGGAATTTTGTTTATAACAGCCAAGCTGACTAAGACAACATATAACCAACAAAGTACTATACTGAATACACAAAGAACTCTTACAAGTCAATAAGAAAAAAAAAAAAGTAAACCAAAGGCATATCACCAAGAGTAAATATATAAGGCAATAATTATATGAAAAAATGCTCAAACTCATTAGTAATACAAATAAGAGCAAGATAAGATATAATTCATATTCACTAAACTGGAAAATATTAATGTCTAATATAAACTATAGTGAGGATGTGGCACAAGGGACATATGTTGCTACTCATACTAACAATTGGCATGACTAGTTTGAAAAACTACATTGTGAAATTAAGCTTGCTAGCACCCTGGGACCTGGCAATCCTTTGCCTAGACAAGGTGCACCTTATAGTAGAGATTCTAACCTATGTGAAGTGGTAGACCAATATGTTAAGGAGAAGCCACAGATGTGCTATTGGGGTTGTATAGTGGGAACAGAGCAGCTTCCATCCTCAAGCCAGTCGCAGGTCAGTGCAGGGTCTGATATTGCCATGATGTAAAAAGATGAGGAAACTCCATCCAAGAGAACTTCGGGCATATGTGCACCAGAAAATACTTAACAAACATTCATAGCAGCTCCCTGGAAGGAGGGTGACTAAATAAACTGTGGTTAGTCAGAGAATGGAACATTCTACAACATGGGTAATGGATGAACTCTAGCTGCATGCGTGAATCGTCAAATATACTCAAAGCTTCATACCATTTTAATAAAAGTCATTACAAATCAAAGAAAAGATATTATTTAGAAATACACTTATGTAATGGCGACAAGAGTAGAAAGAAGTAATAAATATGAAACTCAGGTTGTTGTTACCTTTTGGGGAAAGAGATGCCAAGGATTAAATGGAACAGAACCTATACTAGAATAAACTAGCATGAAGTTAGTTTTACATGCACTTTCTTGTTCTTAAGTTGATAGTAGGTTTACTTTATTACTAGGATTTATAACTCACATACAAGTTACATATGACATTTTTAATGAATTATATAAAACTAGAGGCCTGATGCACAAAAATTCACCCAAGAGTAGGCCTTCTTTCCCTCAGCTGCTGGCACTGGCTTCCCTCCACCACCAGGGACCCCAGCTTCCCTCCTCTGGCTGCCAGCAGACACGTTGGACCTGGGCTGGCTTCCCTCGGGCTGCCCGCAGGCTCCCGAGACCCAGGCTGGCTCCCTCTGGCCCTGGCTTTGTCAGGAAGGACGTCTGGAATGACATCTGGTCTAATTAGCATATTAGCCTTTTATTATTATAGATGGTTAAGGTTCAATTGTGGTAAAAAAAGAAAAAAAAGGATGGGAGGGTAGAGAAAAGGGGGGAAGTGGAAGAGGTGGAAGAGGAAGAAAAGGGGGTTAAAAAGAAGAAAAATGACCTATGCTCTTCAGAAGGAAGGTGAGAAGGGCAGCCATCTAAGCTCCTATTTTATAATGGGATTCCAATGTGGTTGAAGCTCACACAGGGCTGGGTTTTTAGAGTCTATTATGTAAAATCGTATTATTTCTAATTTTTCTTAAGTACCATGCATGTGGCTTGGTGGTTACTTGCCAACTCTTAATAAGTTCTAAATAGTTTCTTTCATAGTGTTGGAAAGGATTACTGGTGGTTTTCTGTTTTGTTTTGTTGTTGTTGTTTTCAGAAGAGCACCAAATGAAGTCTTTGGTTTGCATTTAGGAGCCAAAGTAAATATGTTTTTAATTTTGTGCTTGCTAAATACATCTAGTTGAACCTACTTAAGTGAAATGCATTTGTGATGTCATTGAACTGTACTTTATTGTTATATGAACAGGCAAAATAGAATTGTAATCTATCAGACTAATAATTTCAACATTTATATGTCTTTGTTAATTGGGTGCCTCATCTAAGATTATGTTATATCCAGAAGGGACGATAGACACCCAGTATGTGCCATAAGTGTTAGCTGAGGCAAGAAAAAACAGTAAAATGGGATCTTAGATATCAATACGTCCAGTGGCTTTGTGGTGTTTTTTACTGCAACCCACAGTAAGAAATGTATTTTATATCCCACTAAACACACACACACACACACACACACACACACACCCACCCACTACACAACTGAAACAAAGGTTACACAAAAGAGTATTTACCCTTAGTTCATGCACTCTGATGGTTTCTATTCTAGTTTACTTCGTATTCTTTAAATTGCTAATTGTTACCTACTAGGTTACTCTCATGACCTGCAAAAAGGCCATGGCACACAACTTGAAAAACACTAATCTAGCTCATCCTTATATTTTATGGAGGAGGTAATTGAGCCTCGAACGGGACTAGAGGATTATTTGGAAAAGTAGTATGTGTTCATGTGTCTAGAATAAACTAACATGAAGTTAATTTTGCATGTACCCAAGTCATTGACATCTCCTTATATATTTTATCTTCGTTCCCTCTTCTCAAACACCCACAGCCTATCATTTGTCAGGTACGTCACTCTGTCTAAAGAGATCAGATTAATCCAGTGAAATTTATTCTGAATAAGCCATGCTGAGAAATAGCTAGCATCTTCTCCTTGTTTGCAAATCAATCTCTTGACGACTTTCCAAATTTTTCCCAGGTACTAAAGTTAAATGTACATAGCTATCTTTTTTTAAATGCTGTGATAAAACAACTAGCTACACAAAGCAGGTTCTGGATCTGTGATTTTGCACATTTATTTTATTACCTAAGCCAGAATTGAAAAATGCTTTGATGCCCAAACAAGAGTTTGTGTTCGTGTTCTCTGATGAAGCTCATAACATATTGGCAAAATATCAGTTAACAGAAAAGAAGTATTAAGCTCAGTTTTGATATATTTATATTTGACTTCTCACATGCATCTTCCCAGATTTTTGTCTCGATGGTTAGATGAATAGTTCACCACTCTTTCTAAAGAATATTTAAAATACACCACTCTATGCTTAGCTTCAGAGATGATTTTTAGTTTAAATCCCTAGGTGAATTGAAATAACTCACAGGTGGGTTCCTTTATTGTTACTGTTCTCGTTATCATGATTATTATCAGCAATTTTACTGTTATTTTAAATCAAATAGAGATTAATTATTTGCTTTCCAACTACTTAGAGGAGTCCCGAGCGGATGCGTGGTTTGTCACATAGAAGGCAGGAAAATGTCCACTGAAGCCCTGCAGGGCACCTGGCGTCCACTGGTCCAGGGCAAAGGCATATTATTGTTCTTCAGCACGCGTGCATCAGTGGGAACGGCCCCTTCTCAGGGAAACAGTGTGTGACTGGAAAAATCTCTCAAAGGTATGTCCATTGGCTCCCGAGGTAGGTATTTTTCCAGGGCTGGTACTGTGTTAGCATTTCTATATCCTGTAAAATGACATGATGCTTTCCACTTAGTAAATGCTCATTAAAAGTGTATTTGATTTTGCAAGACAAGCTGAGAATATTGTCCAGGCAAAGATCTGGGGAACCTCAAACACTAGAGTTCCTCACTCCCTAGGTAAGAAAATGGGGTGGGGGAGGGGGAGGTCAGATTTCCCCTCCAGGTCTTGTGGTACTAACTGTTAGAGCTCAGAACGAGGAGCTCTCTTTTCTAAGTTGTGTTACCTCTTAAATCTGGGTTCTTTCCCTGTGCTCAAAGGGACTCAGAAAAAGCAAATGAAGTCTTTCTTCTAATTATTCATTGTCTCTCATTAGTTTTAACAATAAATCTTGAAACCTCTTGATCTGTACCTAGCAAGACCACTCCCCCCTCCCCCGAGAGATCCTACCTAATCTTAAACCTTCATAAACCATTCCTTCTCTCTTCCAAGAAATTACTTCTACCCTACAAAAAAAAATGCGAAAAAATTTAACTCTTATTAGTTACGATCTCTTTAAGAGTCAGAATATACTTAGCTTAGTCTCTAATACCTTTTTCATCTTTATCTTCTGGTACTTATAATTGTTTAATATGGTGGGCAGATACCTGGCTAAAACCCTCTTCACCAAATAAGCATTGATATAGTTGCTACACTGTCCTTAACTAAGATGAGAACTTTTGTACTAACATAATTTTAAAGTCTTTATAGAAAGCTTTGAAACAAATATTTCCTTCCTAATCAGAAATTTAATTGATCGAAATTCTATATTCTCTGCAAATTCTAGTTAAATATACCTTTAACTATAGTATTTATGTTGTCATGTTTGAGTATTTTTGTCTCAGGAACTTTGATTTTAGAGTTAATGCAGAATAAAAGCAAAGACATCTATTAAATACTATTGTTTGCTCTAATCGAGTAGGGACACACAAGCCAGATGTTATAAAACAAGACTCACTAGTAACACTGTACGTAAAAAAGTAAAATAAAGTTTCTAAGATGATTTTTATATAAGTCAGGGAAAATAGAAAGGGGGGAGATCATCTATATAAATAAAAGCCTAAGCAACTGGATGACCGGACGATCAGACGCCTAGACCACCCACCGGTAGCTATGACGTGCACTGACCACCAGGGGGCAGACACTCAATGCAGGAGCTGCCCCCTGGTGGTCAGTGTGCTCCCACAGCAGGAGTGCTGCTCAGCTGACACACAGGTGCCAGACACCGGGCTCATGGCTAGTCAGCATAGCTGCAGCAGCGCAAGCTTCTCCCTTAATACTCCCCCTGTGCACCCAAGTTGCAGTGGCAGCAGCAGGTGCAGCGGGACGGGGATGAGAGGGAGTGGCGCTGCGTCCAGCCCGCCTGGGCTCTGGCTCCTCCCTGGCCACCTGCTGCTTCGCACACTACTTCGTGCTGTGCGGGATCGACATGGACAGCAGGCTGAAGCCCGATGAGCTGGTGGGTATGGCTGGGCTGCTGTGGCACGGAGGTCCACTGATCCCCAGAGGCCAGGCAGAGGCACCCCTCTGGTGCACGAATCCATGCACCGGGCCTCTAGTTTCAGATAGAAATTATAGAGAGAGACTCCAAGGTGGATAGAATGGTTTGTCTAGGAGGCTTAGGGTTTGCAGGTATCAAAGGTATTCAGAAATAGGTATGTTCTGTGTGGTGCTCTAGGGGAAAAGTGGTTCCCACAGAGCAAGGATCTTAGAACTGATGCAGATGAGAAGACAATAGACACCAGTAGTGGTATTTAGCAGCACTAACTAACAAACATTCTTACATTTAGCCTGCAAAACACTCCTAGGAGGTGAGTACCATTGCTATTGCTATCCTAGAGGTGAGGGCTTAGGCAGGGTAAGAAATTGCCAAAATCAGGTAGCAAGTAAGTGACAGAACTGTCGGATCCACTAATTTCTGGGGGAAAAAAATATGCAAATGGCTTGAGTCTATTCTAAGAAAGAATTCTTATGTTCTTTCTTTCCCCTCCTCTCCTCCTTTCCTTTATTGTTATCATTACTATTATTATGTTAATGATAATTTTAAGAGTTTGAGTATTAACTTGGTCAATAGAATTTGTATAGTGTTCTAGACACATTCCCTAATACCTAGGAC